>NC_056744.1:432907285-433004785 GCF_019279795.1 Protopterus annectens | reverse complement strand
ATAGGTTCATAGGTTCTTAGGTAGGTACTAGGATATCGACCCAGGTGCCTAAGTAAGCCTAGCCAACAAGGTTCCCTGGCTTACTCCACCCAAGAAAGTTAATTACCTGTGCCCCTGTTGAGCAGAGCAACAGAAGTGATCCCGGGGTGTATTTCCTATTTCTAATCCACTCATCAAGATTTTTCTTGAGGAGTGCTAATATGGAACTTTGCTTGACATACATGGGTAACTTGTTCCAGAGTATAGGAAGTCTCTGGGACAGGAATCTATCCCTCCAGCATGTCCTGTTTATTGTGGTGACAAGGTTTAGGTCCCTAGAGCATGTAGCTTGGAGGGATTAGGATTTCTTTAGGTGTAGCATGTCCAACAGCTCTGGGTTTAACATAGCTTTATATGTTAGGCAGAGATCTCTTCGGAGTAGGTGATATACTACAGAGTAAAGCTGTAGTTTTTTGAGACAGTCAGTGTAGGGCATCTGTTTGAGGCCAATAATCCTCTTTGTGAGGTACTTCTGTGGCCTTTCCAGCTGCTGCAGATGTCTTGTGAGGTACATTCCTAAAGGGGTGTTGTACTCTGTAATGGGTCTAATGAGTGCCGAGTAGAGGGGAACAATGTCCTTTTTTTTTCTGGATGAGAACCCTTTTGTGATGAGGTGTGCCACATAGAAGGATTTTCTGACTAATGTGGCAATGTGATTATCAAAGGAGAGACTACTGTCTACCTGGGTCTCAAGGTCTCTTATCACACATTCAGCATTGAGTAGACTGCCATTTATGTGGTAGTTCATGGGTACAGAGTTTTTACCAAAGGGAATGATAATGCTCTTTTTGGCATTGAGCTTGAGGTCATGGCTCTGACACCAGGCATCTGTCTCAGCGAGGCCCTTCTGTAGGATGTCCACATCATTTGGGGACTCGACTATGGCTCCTAGTCTGAAGTCATCTGCAAACTTTGTTAGCCAGAGGCCTTCTGTGTTAGCCTGTACTTCAGAGAAGTAGATACCAAACAGGAGCGGTCCCAGGACTGAACCCTGTGGTACTCCACTTGTCACTGGTTTGAAGTCAGATTTGGAGTCTGCAACTTTTACAGTGTGGGTTCTGTCAGTGAGCCAGTTGGCAACCCATCTTGTGACATAGGGATTTATACCTAGTTTAGTGAGTTTAGCTATAATTCCAGAAGGGGGGATGGTGTTGAAAGTCTTGGCATGGTCAAGATAGGCTGTGTGAACCATCTTACCCTTGTCTATGCCTTTGGTGACTGCCTCAAAGAAGTCGATCAGGTTCAAAAGGCATGATCTGCCTTTCACAAACCTGAACTGGGTGGGGTCCAGAGTTTGGAGGTTACCAATGTCTTTGTTTATGAGTTCCATGATGATACATTCCATGACCTTGCAGACCAGGCTCATCAGGCTAATAGGATGATAGTTCCCAGGATTAGTGGTGGCTCCCCCTTTGTGGAGTGGGATAACTGTTGATGTGCGCCATTCAGTGGGCACAAAGCCTAACATGAGAATATGATTGAACATGGTGCTTAGGTGGGGAGCCACTTCACATTGAAGTTTGTGTAAAATGCAGCCTGGGATGTTGTCCGGTCCCATAGATGCTGTGTTTTTGGTTTTAGAGAGTGCAGCTTTTACCTGCATAGATGTGATTACAGGGACTTATATATTTAAGCACACACTAATCTAAAGACAAATTAATAAGCTACATAAAGTACAAAATAGCATTCATTTGAAATCAAATAATGAAAATAAAATAAAGTAATAACTATAACCCGTGCTTTTATACAGCATTATTGACTTTTGTGCTTTTATACAGCATTATTGACTTTTGTGCTTTTGCTTCTTGCCTGGATTCTGCCTGGTTCATTCCGTTGCTTGTGTATATATTTTATTTTTGCCAGTTATTCTTTAGCAACGGAAGATTTACCTCTTGGGCTGCGGGTTATAGTTATTACTTTATTTTTTATTCTTGTTTTATTATCTGCAACCCGTGAGGACATGGCGACAGAACAACCTTTAACGATCGAGTTGGACTATAACCCTACTAGTAAGGTGAATACTGTGCCACCACCATTCTCAGGGAGGTTCTCTCAGTATATGCTGAGAGACAGGAGCTGCCTGTGGCAGTTTGATTTTCGTATGACTGATGATGACGTCATCAATGAGACCGGGGATTTGGACAGCTTGCAGCACACCATGGAGGATATTGAACTTGATTTCCTTAAACTAAAAAGACTACAAGCACAATGTTTGCACTTTGAATTGTGCCTCGAGAAAAAGATAGTACCTCGAGGACTTTGAGTTCTTAACATGCCAACCCAGGGGTCTCAATACCCTGAGTTATTGGCATGCTGGCAGAAGCTGAACTTAGAGGTAAGTGCCAGCTATATGCATCTACTTATTGATTATTTCAGCCCGGAGGAGTACAGGCTAAGACATTCTTTACAAGAAAAGCAAGATGCACTCATTAAGAAATATCATCATGACGTTTTGACCCCCGTTTTTGAAAGTTTGTTAGATGGTGTAGCCGTATTTGAGCGGAAGCTCGTGCATCAGAAGAAGACTAAAGTTTTGAGGGACATAAATGACTTTCGGAACGGTCATGTCTTTATGTGGCCGCGTACCTGCCATAACAATGAGGACAATTTTGCAAGGAACAATGCAGTTAAAGTTAATGTCAATCGTGCTGCAGATAGCAGCGATTATGGTGCTCCTAACAGACATATGTTGAGTCTGTGGGAGAAATTGTTAGTGATGAACGTATTCATGTTTTAGTCAAAGGGTCTAGCACTAGAGTATTAAGTTCCGCAGAAGTAGCTGGAGACATTGCGGACATGGTGGGTAACCATGCATCTTTTCCTGGCACTACCGAGTCAGGGTTGCAGTCCGACAACCCAGTGCCACTTAGGAGTGTGAATCACATGGGTAGTTTGTACCCAAAAGTTGTTGTGAGCAATTATAACAATAAACGTCAGGATTTAGGCAATGTAGTGAGACCCAAGGATAGAAGTCTTCCTACAGTTGGCATTGAAACCTTTAACATAGCCAGGAATGGTACCATAGATGAACTCCTTTTTCCCCTACCAGTCCGTATGGACAAGGAAGGGGGGGGGTGACCAGTCAGCAGAGGGCGCCACAAGCGCAAATTTTCAGGGGAGCAACATCCGAATCAACCCCTGAAAAAGATGTGGGGGAAGGCTCTGAATCATTATTCCTTAATATCTCGTTACATGAGTTGACATCTGAGGAACGTAGGGTCCTCTGTAAAGGTTTAAATTTGATACCCTCTTGCAAGAGTAAGATGTCTGATACAATCTTAGACTTGAAAGTTTTTTGCAGGAATGTTATGTTACGTCTGATATATGGTGAGTCTGATGTAGGACCTGTTCCCAGTGATGACGTGGGTCATTATTTTAATCTGAAGAAGCCTAGTAGCTTTGTTCCTAGTAATCATCCTTTGGTTGAGGCATACCTTAAACTGACTGAAGAAAATATTCACCATTTTTATGACAATTGTAATAATTTTAGGAAGTACACCCACTACAACCTTACATATTTAGAAAAGTCAGCTCTTAATCAGTTACAAAATAATAGTTCTATTGTAATTTGCCCAGCAGACAAAAGTGGCCTTATAGTTGTCATGGACAGGTCACATTATAGTCAATCCATGACCTTGATGTTAAGTGATGTTAACTTTTATGATAAGATCTCGATCGAGGATGTGCATCATGTTATTTCATCTGTTGGTAATGATATTTTGGACATTTTTTCTGCTCATCTTATCACCGAACAATTATTTACTTTTTTGAAAGTTACTGATCCATTAATTCCATCAATACAAGGTTTGCCCAAAATTCATAAACATGCCACCAATCCTCCTATGAGACCTATTGTGGCTGGAGGAGGGTGGGTTACTGAACCACTCTCCCTGTATGTTGAGAAGTTCTTGAGACCTGTCATCAGTCAGAATCATACAGTTATGAGGGATTCCAAACAGTTTTTGGTGGATTTATATGAAAGTACCAAGGATGTCTTTGACATCAGTGATGTTATTTTTGTTACCTTTGATGTTCAATCATTATTTACCATGATTCCCAATGATCTGGGCATGCAGTATGTGCATGAATATTTATCACTACATAGCGATTATTCTGAGAAATAAGTTGACTTGATTTGTTTTCTCTTGGAGATTATTCTTGAGAACAATGTTTTCACTTTTTGCGATGAGATGTACCTACAGAAACATGGCGTAGCTATGGGCACTTCATGTGCCAATAGCTACACCAATATGTTTCTTGCCCATTGGGAGCTTAATATGTTATTCCCTCTTACACGGTTTAAGGAACATGTGTTATTTTACCGACTTTTGTCGATGATTTGTTTCTGTTATTGCGAGGGTCGCCTGATGACTTGGTACAATTTTATAATGTTATTAATAGTTTAACTGACTGTCTTAAGTTTACTTACAATTGGTCTTATACTCGCATTGAGTTTCTGGACCTTTATATTGAAAAGTTGGATGAGCATACAATTAATACAGGCATACATCGTAAGACATGTCATAGAAATGCCTTCCTTTTTAGGTCCAGCATACACCCTGGTTATATTTTTAGAAATTTAATCAGAGGACAGGGAATTTGGGCCTCTAGGTTGAATCCATCTTCGGATAGTTTCCAGCATGAGCTTGCTGGCTTGCAGAAGAAGTTATTGGACAGGGGGTATACTGCTAGTGAAATTAGCAAACAATGGTCAAACATCGAAGATCTGAGGCTAACCACAGCGAGACCATATTTTGGACCTGCCTTGGAGGCAGATTTTGTCAATAGTCAAAATAACACCATGAATAAAGTTAAAATTCCCCTGTTTTTTACAAGCGACTACAAACAGGTTACTGATCTTTTTGTACAGCACTGGCCATCTTACAAGCTGATGATGACATAGCTAGGATAGTGGGCGATATTCCCAAGTTTAGATTTAAGAATCGTAAAAACTTGAGGAGGCTTTTGTGTTATGACAGGAGTTCTGCCAGTACGACCTTTGTTATGGGGCACACTATGCCATGTGGTACCTGTAATTTTTGTATGTTTATTAATACATCTAATGTTTTCTCTCATCCAGACCTTCGAAAAGAGTTCTTTTTTAAAGCAGAAGCGAACTGCATGACCCCCCATATTGTTTACTTAGCAGAGTGCACAGCCTGTAGTTCTTTTTTATGTTGGCAAAACCAACAGGGTGCTCCATGACAGAATGAGGGAGCATCTATATCATATTAGAAAAATCTCTCTACATAATCCACTTTCAAAGCATGTGTTAGAACAGGGTAACACTCACACTTTTAATTTCAGAGTCATTGAAATTATTCACCCCAGTATTAGAGAAGGTGATATTCTGACACATACTGAGCATAGAGAAACCTGTTGGATTGTTATACTTCGTGCTGACAGAGGAAAAGGCCTTAATGAGAGGGCCTCTATCAAACCTTTATTAAAGAAAAGAAGGTTACATAAATGATTTTTATGACTATATGACACAGGATTTTTTTGTATTTCTCTTTTTTGCATACATATTTATATGTTTATACATTTCTGTTGAGTGTAGTTCATTTAAGAGTATAGCATTATGTAATCATTTATTTACAATGTAGAATATGATGCAGTACATCATTTACCATATATATTTTTATTTTTGTTTCTTGTTATTAGATAGGTTTTAGTTTAGTTATTTTTGTATGCGTTCTTCAGTATTGCTTATTTGTCTGCCTTGCTATTTGAATGAATGAGTACTCATTTGTTTTAGACGAATGATTTAATTAAGTGCCTGCTACTTGCTAATTTCTTAATTGCCTTGAACAGTTTTTGATTGGATGAATTCTTGATAATATGTGTATATATAGTGTGAACTCTTTTCGTTTGTACTTGGTCTGAAGAAGCTCTACTGCGAAAGCGCTTACCGATTTTTTTATTAAACCTGTGGATTATTTTATTACTTGAAGACTCCTTGCCTGGTTTTTGGATTCCTTGCCATGATGAAAGATGAATGATTTTATACAGCATTATTGACTTTTGTGCTTTTGCTTCTTGCCTTGATTCTGCCTGGTTCATTCCGTTGCTTGTGTATATATTTTAATGAAAATAAAATGTTTTACATGAACAAGCAGATAAAGTTTGGTTAAGTCTACACTTATTTAAAATTGGACTAATAATTTTGCAAGCAAAATATCCAAGATCCAGAAGTACATAACAGTTACTTCAAAATGAAGCACACATTTTCTTCCTGGACTGAGACTTACCAAACTATTTCCCCTGAATTAAATTTCCTGAACGATTAATCATAAGCAAATGTTGGGGGATGGGGGGTGCCAAAGCCTTAGGCATTCTCCAGACACATACACAAATGAATACATTCCAAGTCATATTGGGTTTTCCAGTTGTAAAAAATGAAAAGAAAAACATTTCAGCAATCCATCACTCTGCAGACGTTATGCTGTGTCACTTTCGCATTCTGTATTGGCTAAAGAAATGGGGTCTACTGTCTGCTATGAATAATTGTACCTCGTTTAATTGACAAACAATTATTTAAAACCAAAACATCTAAAATAACAAGGTTTCTAAACATAGGAACATTTTTTTGTAGGGGTTAAGCCACATTAAAATCTCTGACATGAGAGCAAGCCTTCCTACCCCCATGACTATATATATGTGTGTGTGTGTGTGTGTGTGTGTGTGTGTGTGTGTGTGTGTGTATATATTTATATATACATATATATATATAAATATATATATATATATATATATATATATATATATATATATATATATATATATATATCGATACCTACTTCAGAAAACAAACCACACTAAATTTAACCCATCCAGCTGGGAGGCTTCGTACCCCAGACCACGCATGTGTAGGCTCCACCCCCACACCCCTCCCTTACTTAATTATACCAACTCCGAGATAGCACTACATTGTGGAAAAGGCCTATTTTTCCGTGTTAAACTTCCGTTTGGTGCTTTTGTCTCAGTTATCTGGGCTTTGGTGTTAAGGTAAGTCGACCTACTGAAGTAGATCTATATCTATCTATATATATATATATAT
This sequence comes from Protopterus annectens, assembly GCF_019279795.1. Classification (NCBI taxonomy): domain Eukaryota; kingdom Metazoa; phylum Chordata; order Ceratodontiformes; family Protopteridae; genus Protopterus; species Protopterus annectens. Next base: position 432,997,686 of record NC_056744.1, on the reverse strand, counting down.
ATATATATATATATATATACATACATATATATATATATATATATAAATCCCAATTCCAAGATCAAAGAACGTCAGAAAAGAGGGAGAAAGTGAGGAAAATGCAACACTCACTTTTTCATTCTTATTTTGAGTCTGGCCTCCATGACAGGATGCCATTGATCTTTTAGGTTCAACAATGTCCTGATTGACCAGCTATCCAGCAGGAAACAGTAGGACTCCCTTTGCTCATGCAGCCCAAATAAAGACCCCACAATACTCAACCAAGATGTTAGGAAAAAATTCATGGATATATTCTGCTGTAGCCCTTTATCTATCCGAGATACATCATTCAGTGCCTAATCTAGTAACGTCTGCAGAGCAGTACCATGACCTGACAGACTCTACTGGTATAGTTTTATTGACTGCTCAATAAATATGATTCTGTTAAATTTACAATACCTCAAAATCAGTCCAACACTTATGTACTGAAAGCTGTTTGAATTGTAAACACTTGAATACTTTAAAATGCAATCCACTTCCAAAAGCAGGAAAACTATATAGAATAACTGGTGTAATTTATTCTTAATATTAATGTAAATGTTTGCATATGTATGTGCATACCTTGTACAAGAAATACTCAAGACCTGTCCTGTCGGGCAGTTATAGTACCACATGGCAAACTTGTTGCATTGATAATAGCTGCCTGCATTGCATTTAGCTATGAGTAGACTCTTAAAGGCTATTATAAGAGCTGTCAGCTCATTCCACAATTGTACCCCATAAAGAAAGACTAGGGAGCCCTTCTCACGGCATTACCGTTTTACCAAAACAATATAATTGCGCCTGTTTAAGGCTGTAGTAGAATTTAGATTTAATAAACCTGAATTAATTCTAATATGGAGCATATTGACCTTGTGTCCTTTCCTCAAATTCTGTTGAGTGCAATAAGTAAATGTTGATGTTTCAATAAGAGAATGATCATATAACAACCTGTATGAGAGCCAAATTAGTGGACTGAATGAAAATAAGCTTGTAGTCTGGAACTACAACAGTAATTTTCTGCAATTTAGAAACAGGACCTTCATTTAAAGACCTGTTCATAAAACAGGTAATTGTCTGCATTGATGTTTCTACCGGTGTGCAAGAAACTAGAAGGCAGCCCATCGCATAGTGTAAACTTGCATCCCCTGGATTAGTCAAACAGCCTAGCATCAAGGTTACTAGACAAATCTAAATGGAAATCATTCACTACATTGGCACTTCAGTAACAGTTATCATTAACATGGCATAGTAACATTAATGGTTGAAAGGCTGCTGACCGTTAAATGATAAGCCTATGAGCTGTTACTGATCTGTTCCTTTTCATCTAGAGTTTGATTCCCTCAGCCTCCAGTTGCCTACAATGTAACTATGAGCAAATCAGCTAAACAGACATTGCTCCCAGGTTGCCCCTGGAAAAGGAATTTGTATCTAGTAGGTTTAGCTTGTTAATAAATACAAAAAGTGATTATTCACAGAGTCACTGCTGATTTCTCTTTTATTCATAGTAGTAAAGAACTGATCACCCACAGTCTGAAATAGACTTCCATTATTTAAAATACATTCTTTATCATATCCCCATCTACTCATCTAATGTAAATATCCTACATTACACTACTCAAATAGCATCATCTTCACTCTTACCCATTTCTCCCTTTCGCCTTCTACTGTCCCTCTCTCTCTCTTACTCTTCACTTACCTATGATTTCATCTTCCTTGTATTTCCTTGCACCTCTAACATCTACTCGATTGGGCACTATACACCTCTCTTCTTTTCATTCACCTACTTGCCAGCCTCCATATACTCATCTTGTCTGTTTGACAACATTCTTTTGCTTTAGTGTGTAGTTCATCTCTCTATGGCTTCACTGACAATGTATGCACCAATATCCTTAAAACAATATTGTACTTAATGTTTATGTATAGCTAGACAGTGCCTTAGGGCAATTGATAAACTGAGTTTAGTTCCTCAATGGTCTCCTGGACTGCATGCCTAGTAACTACCTATAAACCTATGAATATATTATGAATATAACGTATAGATACAATGCAACACTGTGCTGCTTTATGTATGTATTTATGTATTGTCTCTGTCTTTAGACAAATACACAGTCAACAAATTCAAATAAAAATAAGGATTAATATCTTTTTTTTTTTTTTTTTTTTTTTAGGGTCAAGTAAGGATAACATAGTTCACAAAAACAAAGATGCAGGACCAGACCATAAAGAAGCTGTGCAACTATTTAATATCTCACACACACACACATACACACACACACACACACACACACACACACACACACTAGTACCTCGGCTTTTCGCCTTTAACGGATAAAGTGTAATTATCACCATCATATCTAAATACATATGCACATTATCACATTATCACATATAAATATATATATATATATATATATATGTATGTGTGTGTGTATATATATATATATATATATATATATATATATATATATATTTATACATGGGTCTACTTCACATTATCAAACAACCAAATGTTCAACTTTCATATGGCCAAGACATATGATTGAACATTTGAATGTTTGAAAATGTGAAAATAAATAAACAAAACAAAAAAACTAAACAGTGCTAGCAGGGGGGCAAGCACCCTTGCACCCCCACACCTCCTGCTGTTTAAATATACCAACTCCAAAATCACACTACATTGCGGTAAAGGGAAATCTTCATGTTCTGCACTCTCATACCATTCGTACTTTTAAAAATTCGATCATATGGTCTTGGCCATATGAAAGTCGAGCTTTTAAAAGTTTGACCATCAGACGGGATCCATATAAATATATATATATATATATATATATATATATATATATATATAGATCTAGGACTATTGAATGAAAGTTCAATAGTCCGAATCCACAATCACTGAACACACTTTAACGAAAGCACTTTCACCCATACCCCCCCTACTTTAATATTCTCACTCCTAGATCGCACTACAATGAGGAAATGGGAATATTCCCTTATCCACACTGTACTACGATCTCCGCAGCAGTCATTCCCCCATGACTCCCTCTAGCTGCAGGCATACTTCCGCGAAAGTGCTTTTTCAGTAAAAAGCATTTTCGTGGAAGTATGCCCGGCTGTTTGTGCTTCGGTGAAAAGTTCCTTCGGGGATCAGTACCGATCCCATATATATATATATATATATATATATATATATATATATATATACATGCATACACACATACATTTCTAAATAAACATATTCTTTTCAACAACATATTGAATACTACTTAATAATATTTTTTTACACTTTTTAACATTTCTTTTGTTCTTTTCAATATTTATATTTTTAATAAGCTAACTATCCTGCTAATTCACCAGCTTCACTTCAAGACTGAGACCCCTGGGAAAAGGTGTCCTGTAATTTAGAATGAATTTACTCTCTAGTTCATTTAACTTCTTAACAATATCTCCCCCTGTTTCTAAAATTGGATGTGCCAATACACTAAAAAATATTGAGACAGTGTTACCCCCATGCCTGTTCACAAAATGATCAACAACCGGACTCTTCGTGTTTTATTGTGAATATCCCTCAAATGTTCCAAAATTCTTACTTTAACAGCTCTTTTAGTTTGCCCTATGTACCACTTAACATTTTCACAACCACAGATCACAATATAAACTATACCACATGAATTACAACTAAATCTACTTCTACAAACAAATTTCCTGCCATTAGGACAAGTACCCAAACTATTCTTAACACAGCTACAAACTTTACAATGTTCACAGGCAAAAACATCAATCAGATCTTTAGGAACATTAGTAAGAGCCATGCTCAACAGTTCTTTCAAATCGATTTTAGAATATGTTTATTTAGAAATGTGTATATATACATATATATATATATATATATATATATATATATATATATATATATATGTGTGTGTGTGTGTGTGTGTGTGTGTGTGTGTGTGTGTGTTTGTTTGTGTGTGCATGCGTGCGTGTGATAATGTGCATATGTATTTAGATATGATGGTGGCACTTTAAGAAAGTTAATTGAGTGTAATTAGTGGGGTTTGAATTTGTTTGATATAAAAAGGGCTGTTTTTTCATTACACTTTATCCGTTGAAGGAGAAAAGCCGAGGTACTAGTGTGTGTAATATTAAAATGTTGCACAGCTTTTTTCTGGTCTAGCCCTGCATCTTTGTTTTTGTGAGTCAAGTAAGGATAACTCTTGAAATCCTTTAATGTATCCCAACTTTCCAGACAAACAATGCACATATATTTTTAATCCTGTACTTCAACAAATCACCTTATACACCTTACCATGTTGTATTCCTTTTAGGCCTAAGGCATTTTGAGCTCTGAAGTAATCCACATATAACTTGCTCTGTTCATCTTTACAAGTCTAAATAAAGCTAACTTATTCAATACAGACCAAAATGTGAACCAACTAGGATGGTGTTACATTAAAGCTGTCCAGTCAACACCATCTTACAATAAAACGGAATCATTCAAAGAACAAGAACCATCACATGAAAAAATACCCTTAGTGGAACCTAATGTTCCTAATTTAACTTTTTTTTTTTTTTTTACATTTGCTAACTTTCCTAGACATGTCTTATATCCTTCATTATATTCTCTCAGGCTTGTCCATGCAAAGACTCTCAGTTACCAATCCCCAACTTGCAAGATTTTTTTTCTTGCAATGTATAGCACTTTACTTTCATCTGCACTCCTGCCTCCCATGAAAATCTTAGGCTTATCAAATAACTGCAACTCACAACACAGAGTTAAGATAGTTATACCTTAAAGTGGTGAAAATGTGGGAAACACTGGAAGAAAAACAGGACTATTTTAGAACCAATACTGTAGTTTCTAGGGTTTGAGAGGTTTTGTATTGACAGCAATATTTAAGTCAAATGATTTCATTTTAACACATTTTTGGTAGAAATGTTTACACATAAGCAAATGCAACTGGTACTTGAAGTTATTTATTTATATATTTATTTATTGATATTTGTTTGTTTCATTACATATTATATTAAGCAACTACTTCTACTCATTTTAAAATTTTAATTGTGAAATACTATATTTATTAAGGAAATCCCAACTTTAAAGCAGACATCCATTTGAATTTGACTTATTATGCTCCTGTCTAAGTAAAATGAATTAGCACTTCCTTTTTCTGGCATGCTCATAGACCCCAGGTTCTGATACCTACTGCCCCCCAACTAATGGCTCATATGCCAAATAGCTGTTGACCCCCTATTTCTGATGTGACTGTTCATTTGATGTGCTCTCCATCTCCAGGGATTAATTGTGTTGCAGCTTACAGACTTCAAGTCAGCTAATAAGTCCTAAGACTTACATTTCAGTACATCTATTATGTTGTAAAAAGCTGGATATGTTTTCTCTGTCCTCTAGCTCTTCTCATTCTGAGCTCTGTTCTTGCAGTGAGCTTGGTGACAGGATGGATGAATGCTTCCTCACATACTCACTCCTAGGGAGCCTACAGCATTATGGCACATTCAAGAGCAGCCAGTAACTTCATCTGCAGCTAGAGCTCCTTGCATCTTCAGTCACTGATGCCTCTGGCTTCCTCCACCTGTCTGTTCCACTGCTACACTGGGAGATAGTCAGTCCTAGTTTGCTAACATTTTTGTTTGCTCATATACGTCCAGTAATTCATACTAAACAGGGAGATTTGGAAGGACTAATTTAAAACGACTTGCTTGTAAAGCATTCAGTTTTTAGTATAATGACAAAACTAATGAAGTGGTTTGAGTGAACATTATATTGTAGCAATAGAAGCAGTGAATTTGTTGCAATCTGATCTGCTGATCTCATAGAGGCCTGCCACTTTTATTTTATTTATATAAACCAGTCAGCAAGTTTCAGAAACTTTCCACTTTGCACCTATCATGCTTAGTGAAATATTTTAAGCTACTTGTGTTCATTAAGGTTGGACACATCTGCTGCTCACAGCCCCATTATGTTCTTTCTTTTACATAGAGCCAACTGTTAAGCCAGTCATAGAAGACATCACTGTAGAGGGTGAGAATTTCATCTATATGAATTGGAATATTCCTGAAATTCCAGTGACAGGAAGTGGCTTCATTGTGCGAAGCTATGGCCCGAACAAAGAGCTGATATATCAGCGGAAGATACCATCTCTAGAAATACGGGCGGAGAAGATCCCTATTATGAAGTACAATGCAGACTACCAACTAGAAGTGCTGATCTACAACTGTGGAAGTCAGGGGCCCCCTTCGGATCCCAAAACCATCCGCATTGACAGCAAAGGTAGAGGCAGATGTATTTCTTTAACCCTTTGCTGTCATTTTTCTCATTGATAATGATTTACCATTCTTGCTAATATCACTTTATGAGAAATCATCTAAAAGCATGCATATTCAGACTATCATTTAATAACCTCTCCAAAAATATTAATATGGCCAATAAAGGTAACATCACTGTGGGTTATGCTTCCAAAAAAGCACAGTTTAGGTCACAGAGAGCAGCTTTGTATTTTGATAACCGTAACTGAATATACTGAAGCATAAAAGGGATACCCAGTGGTATGCTAAGAGAATTTATTAGCTGAATATATGCTGAAACAATGTCATAGTTAACTAAAGTTAACATTTTTTTATCAGCTGTAAAGCTATTCTTATGCTTTAGAGTTGTGTTTTTTTATTTATTTATTTTTTACTTTTTCATTTTCTTTTTCTCAGCAGTGATGCTATATTGCTCTTCAATTGGGTTATTTCATGGACGAGTAAGTAAAGCCACAGTTTCCTTGAGTTTTGATTGGTAGAATGGTGTCAGTTTATGTCTAAACCTTCCAAGTTATGTAAATCATTACAACTCATGAAGGTTTTCACAAGTCCATAGGATCCATTGCCTGTGAGGATGAGGCACTAGCTGGACAGGAGTAGTGAAAGCAATTTGCCTAGAAAATCACATTTCCTGATGAAGCTTTGTTGGTGTTGCTCACTATCAACTTGTACTTATTTAACTGGATTATATCATGCTCAGAGTACCATAAACTACTTTACCACCACTTGATAGACCACTGCAATATGTCTGATTACGTTTAATTCTACAACTAATGCATTTTGTGTAAGATGTTAAGTTCCCATTCACTCACTAGCTATAAAAATAAATGTATGCCCCTTTTCTCATAGTTAGTGAAATTTCCAAGACAATATAATTAGAAGTCAGAATATGGGGACAGTTTGATCATATAAGGGGGGGCAGCAAGGACAGAGTGCCTGCAAAAATGCTTTAAAAAAGCTTCATTAACTTCCATTCTGCAGTGGCCTAGTGAGACAGTGGAACAGTGTGGTTCATAAGGTGGGCATCAGACAGTCAGGCAGTGGTATTGCAAAGATGACCTGTAAAACGGTAAAATAATTTTACTCTAACAAGGACAACAGACTCATATGTACTGCACCGTTGCTAAAAGAGTTGAGTGTTCTGTTAGTAGAATGCTATAAAGAGCCTGTATACATAGAACCCAACAAGTGCTGCATGTACCTTTAAGTATAAAACTAACTATTTGGTTTTCTCATATTAGATGAAATATTTAAAAAAAAGGAATTGTTTAGGCAAACAAGCTGGTGCACTCAACTTAAAGTTTATGTTGTTGTGTAATAGTCATTGAATTTTGGGATGTTTTTGGTTGAATCTGCGATGCTTTTCTCACCCGGCTCTACAGGATTAAACTTGTTCCACTGAGCAGATTTTTAACTAAACACAATGTTATACAACTTTAGACAAAGATAATTTAATTAAAGGGATGCAGAGAGAAAAGCCCTCTGTATGGCAGATGTGAGAGACTTACCCTCCCCTTACTTAAGGTCATTGTTTTGGACCCCTTAAGTGGAATGGGTTCAGTCAGTGAAGAGACAATAAAAAAATACACTGACTACACAAGGCATATTCATTTTAATGTCATCATGGCTTCATTTAGATTAGTTAGTGTGACAGCACTCTATACTAGTGTTTACAAACTTCAAGGGCTGTCACCCTGGGTTGGCAGGCTTGTTTCAGGAGGAGCCCAAGTAAGTCAGAAAATACTGTCCACTTAAAACTTTAGTTATTCAATATTGTTTTTAATTGGATAAGGCTTGGGTGATAATGATACTAGTTAATGAAAAGTGTATTCGGCCAAAATATTGAGAGAGAAGGCTGAAGACTAAGACATGGCACACCAAACAGCTCTCCTGACTTTCAGAAACCCAATCTATCATTAACTAAATGGCAATGAATATGCTGTGTCTGCCTTACTATAACATACTTTTGGAAAGATTAGTTAACACAGACCTCTCCATGAGTATCCTCCTGTGGTTTCACAGTTACACATCCAACTGCTCACAAGCTGTAAGGTGGTCCAATCAGTTATTACCTTCACAGTACGTCACTGTAGAGGTGTTGCAGGTTTTGTTTTATGATAATTTTATTTATAAGTTTTGTGAATACAGTATGCTAATGATCATATACTGTTCAGCCATCCTCATTAGCTCCCTACAAAAATCCTTAACCATCATCGAAACTTACCAGAGTTATACTTGAACTATATGTCTAGAAAACAAAATGCTTGTTGTTCTACCCAATTATTTATCAAAAGCCAGATTCCAATGAATTAAAAAATATATATGAAGCAAACAAAGTTCTATTGGAAGTTTTCCCTTCCTTTAAATTAGTAGGCAATGTCTTTGATATTAACAACACTTTACAAAAGAGTAATCTCAAGCTACATATTCATGTCATGCTCAGCCTTTTATAAAGTCACACACTCATTTAAGCACAACATCCACCTTCCTCCAACCTAAACTGTTATACTGCTCATCTTTTTTTCACAGAGTTTTCTTCTCCCCAGTCCAAGCTCACCTAAATATGTAGCAGAGCTTCAACATTTGCCCCTGGCCATTCTGCCAAAACACATCGCTGCCAAAGTCAGTAACTTACTACAGTTTCACAACAAGCTCATAAGTGTCAACCTACAAAATGCCCAAAAAATTCCATATCAGACTGAAACATGTCCAGCGATAATTCCCCTAATGTCAGGTATTCCACCAACCATATACTTCATTCCTCCAACTACTTCCTAAGCAAGCTAACAGAGGCTGTTAATCATGACAGATACTCATACTTCTGAACTGTAGCAAAAACCTGAAACTCACTGCCACTAACAGTGCACATTCCCTCTAAGACTATATCCTTCAAGCACTTTGTAAAAAATGTATCATCATTCAACATACATCTATCAGAGCCTCCTTACTTTAGGAATCCTCTAAAAAACGGGCCTCAAATTATTATTCTGTTTACAAACAGCTACTAATGATTCAGTGTCACTACATTCCTTTAAAATTGCCCTACTAATCTGTTTTGAAGCCTGCAACTGTGTAAACATCATTGTATGTCACCAAAACCTCTACTGTGCATAGGTAACATATTGACTCAGTATATCTTCTCAAGAATATTATAAATTAATGTGCCATTAATCACTGATGCTGACATGTCTGGAATTTATAATCTATATCTTTTATGTTATACTACAATTGCCAAAATACCTAATTTAAAACAGTCTGTGAATGTCATACTTTAGTGTGTTCAGTCGCTGCCAAATACTTTCATCATTGTATCTGTGTATATAATACATTATTTAGTTAGTTAGTTAGTTAGTTAGTTATTATTAACTGGGTAAATGAACTAATCAATGGAGGTATAACAATAAAAAGAATATACAGTCATTTACAAATATTATCACAGAAATGCACAGCATTTACAAATGTTATAGCAAAAATGCACCAAAATAATGTGGTAGTACAAGTTTGATTTTCATCTGCTGAAGTAAACAGACTTAGTAAATGTAGAATCCATTGTGTTATCCATTGGCTTTGAAACAGAGACATTTAAATTATTTTTTTGTATATGCAACTTTAGTTTCTTCTTAAAATTAGTAACCTCTCTGTGGAACTGCTGTCATTAGGTAGACTGCTCCTAGTGGTTGGGTTTAGCTTACTGAATGCTTTTCATAGTTTGTGAGTGAAAATTGGTTTATTTTTTATTTAATTGTTACTTCTTTCTGTAATATGTTTATACAGAGTTTTCCTCCTTGGGCCTCCACTAAAATGGGCCCTTCCCCATCAGACTGTCCTGGTTACAAATATAAATAAATACACATTTTGTTTAAATCAGGGTTTTCTCTTTTCTCAGCAGTATAATAAAGCCACCAGCAGGTATCTAATTCTATATAGCTGGCATAGTACAAGTGTCTGATTTTACATATTAGCGTATGATCTTCATTTATATTAAACAGCTAAAATAAAAGTATTACAGGCTTCCCTTAATATATCTTGAATCCCTGTTACAGTGACCAACTCCTCAAAACTCACTTGGTTAAGCTCTAAGCAACATAACTTGAAAGGAACAACAGTTCAATGCAAATACACAACATTCATGAACAAAAACAAATGTTCCACCTGTCCCCGATACCTTCCCTAATTTATTATTCTGAACTCATCAGTCACTGCAAATTAAAGAAGGAGCTGTCACTAAAAAGTAATAAAACATGTCTTGGCCTTTCTTTGAGGTGCACCAATCTGTGTAACATTATATATTAAAAGTTGGACCTATAGATATCAAAACACACAGTGAGCAGACAGATTAATGAAACAAAACATTAAGCCATATGAGAGAGAATAAAAACTGAGAGATATTGGCTGAAATACCTGAAGGGAAACCAAATTACAGTCACTTTGCAACTTTTGCATTTGTTCATACTTTTGTGTGCTGAATGCCCTGTTCATCATATGCAGTCACAGTGGTATAAGACTGACAGCATTTACTAGTGGTTATGATAAAGAACATATGAAAACATGTCTTCCTTTCCTTTTTTTTTTTTTTGTATAAATCTTAAGTTTGATTCCTACAACCTCTACATACATACTATGTGATACTAAGTCATATACTTATTAGAGTTCCAGGGCAGCCTTTAGACATGCAGGCTAGCTTTAGAAGAACAAATGAAGTAAATTTCGCAACTAGTTCAGAAAACAAAGATGAAGCAAATTGTGTGTGTGTGTGTGTGTGTGTTTGTGTGTGTGTGTGTGTGTGTGTTAGAGAGAGAGAGAGTTAGTTATAGTATTTGGAGAATAACCCTTCTTTGGGATTTTCATAGACAAAATTACATGCTTTCTCCCCTACAACCCAGGTATACTATATTATCATATTTTCTCTGCACACAGCTCTTCTATACATACATGTAGCAATCACACACCACATCAGTGTTCATATAATGCTCAATTCCCTTTCTAATTTCTTTCATTTTGAAGGCACAAGTAGTGAGAAGAGATATCGAAAGTATATTACTACAACAGCAGTGGGATTCTGTGAAAGAGAGATAAGATTCCTGTAAACTTCAGTACAATTGTATTCTCCTTACACATGTTGCACACATCATGCACACACAGTTACACTGAATGTACATTCCCAGAACATTTCAAGGTGTTTTTTGGTATGCATACAACATTCTACTGAAATGTGCTTATCCCTGTAAAAGTCCTGTGTAGCTTCTTCACAGAAACCAGCAAGGATGGTGTAAGTTATGTGAAACTGAACTGTGTTCCCCTAGACGCAGAAATTATGGATGGTTCAACCCCCACCCCATAATCAAACGTTTCTTCCAGAAACTGGTATGCCATGGACAAAAAAATCGTATTAGCTTGACAAGGACCAGAGAGGTCCTAAGACGACAGTGTTGAGAATTATGCCTGGCAAACCAAGAGCTTCCCTGTGATACTGAATGCAATAAAGTGGGTATTGGGAAATGAGTTAATGAATGAATGACCAATGGAAATATATATGACTTTGACCAGGCAAATCTTACCAAAGTAAGATTGATGCTATGCTATCTGTTACAACATGTAGTATGGCCAAAGAAACATGTAACTATTAGAAATAATTAATGCACACACCAGAGACTGTTTTATTAGTAGAATATTTGAATCAAAGAAAATGTTATAAGGCATTATGAATAAAAAGTAAAATTCTTCACAATTAGTTCCAGAATGCCATTTTAAAGCTACTGGTATTCAAAAGCTCTGAAGCTATACGGATATTGCCATAAACATATTTTGGCCTATATTCCTTACCATTTTAAATGTTTTACATTTAAAAGTTCTAGAAATTTCTGCTTGAAAACTTCTGAGGTTTCCTAAGCACCATGCATCTCTACGCATCTTTGAAGCAATTCAAACAAAAGAGTTTGATGTTTGAAATTAATAATGTGAAATAAGATTACTTTCTTTTTTTTTTCTTTATCCTGAGACAATTTTCTGTAACCTTTTCAGGTATTTCATTCTAGAACGTTATTCCTATTTCCATTTTGATAAATGGATATTTTGGGAATGTGGTATTAGTGCCACATTCTTCTGAAAACTCACAGCATATTAAATAGGAATAACTGAAAAAAAAAATCCCTAAAAGTATTGGAGGTGAAAAAATTTGACATCAGCAGTATAATACCCCGGTTTGAGAATTAATGCTAGTGTACTAGGATTTACTCATATCAAATGATGATATTTCTTTTAGTGAGATGTTTCCCCCACTAGTGAACTAAACTTAACATCCTGATTATATCTTGGAGATTACTCAACAAATGGTACAATGGCTAGTCTGAGCTCAGTGACCTGAGATATGGCATTTTAACAGTTATTTATTAATTTATTTGTTTATTTACTTATGAACATAGGTATGTATGTTTTGTTAACCAAATTTAGCCTGCAGGGCAAGGTGCATTTCAGAGGGACCTAAGGGGAGGAAGGCCCCAAGACAGTATTAAAAAATATGAGATACAAACTTTTCTCATTCCAACAATTAAAGCAAGAAGATTATTACAACTGTAAAAGGGAACTATTAACTAAAATTTCGAGTGAAAGATTATTTAATATTTTGAGACTATCACATAATGTAAATATAATAAAGTTAATATAAGACCACACCTGTTGTTATTTAGTTGTATAATCAAGTTAGACTTTTCCTGATCACAAGGACTTTATCACAGCAGACCTATCTGTCAAGAACTGTTTATTTAAGGACTTTATCACAGCAGACCTATCTGTCAAGAACTGCTTATTTAAGTTGTTACAAAGTCATATCAGTACCTTGGTGCTACGGTGTAACCACCTTAGCCTCTGCCACCCCTTCTTCTTTTACCTCCAATCTTTCCCAGAATTAGCATCTTCTCTAGTGAATCCTATCTTTACAGTATTTACTATCAGACCTTCCACTGAAGGTGAACAAGAGTTTGGACAACATCTTTACAGAAGAACAAGGTCCTTCCTCCATAAGCATTTATATAAACTGGTCTATAATCAGAGTTAATCAATTAGTGCTTCTTAATAAAATCTGACTGCCATGCTAAATAATTACATTCACACTTATTTCTTCCTTAAACAAAGTAATTTGGATATTTCTAATCTTTACCTTTATGTGTCCTCACCAGACCTCCCAACTGTTCCAAATTACTCGTTTTTTACCGAGTTTTGGGGTCCAAATGAAGGGGTGCCACGATTCCCGAGTGGCACCCCTTCATTTCCGATTTTTCTTTTCTTTTTTAAAATTTTCGCGCTGTCGGAGCTGACATCATCACGTGCGCAATGACATCAGCGCCGTCAGGCTACCAGCCAGTTGGAATTGAGCTCAAGGAGCTCGCATCATCATTTCCGGCTTGCTGGCGGTTAAGTTAACAGCAGGAATTAACCATGAAGCTGATACAGCACAGCAACATGGATGAAGCGAGCCCTGAAACAGATGGCAGCAGCATGTGGGGAACAAATCAGAGCATGGGGACATGGATACAGCGAGCCAAATGGATGGCAACAGAGCCGAGATTAATGAATGGCGGCAGCGGGATACAGCCAGCAGCATGAGGAACAGAAGAGGCCGAGCACTACTCAGGGTGTGTGTGTGTGTGTGTGTGTGTGTGTGAAAATGCCCCCATATAATACACTTGGTGGCTAGAGATATTCAGGCTCAAACCCTGTACCTTTAGTACAGGGTAAAAAGAGCCTACTATCTCTAGCCACCACCATTTCTGACTGAGAGCTATGATGAGAAGTAAGAACACTTTTTTTTTTTTTTTGCTAAGAGTTTACAGCTATGATAAGAAGATGACTGAGTTGATAGCTATGATGTGAAGTAAGAACACTTTTTTTTTTTGCTGAGTTTAGAGCTATGATAAGAAGATGACTGAGTTGAGAGCTATGATGAGAAGTAAGAACACTTTTTTTTTTATGCTAAGAGTTTGGAGCTATGATAAGAAGTGAGCACACGATTTGTATTCCCCTATTATTGTTTTTGTGCTAATAGTTCAGAAATATGGTGAGTGAGAAGTGAGAACTGAATTTGTATTCTCCCATTATTGGCTTTGTTGTTCATGTTTTTTGTGTTGAGGTTAAGAGTTATGTTGAGAAGTGAGAAATGAATTCACTAAATAAATGATGGCTATTAAGTTTCGGTCTTCCTATTTTTCAGGTAGCTGCTGATGTGGGATAGTGGTATGTTGTTCTGAATGCAATGCATAGAGTCCTGGGTTCAAAACCTGCCAGTGAAATGCATGATGGTAGTGCAACATTTTATTCTAGCAACTTTACAAAATTATACAAGCAATGTTTAAAATGTGTCCCTGGTTTTTGACCTTTTGTCCCCCCCCCCAAAAAAAATGAAATTGAAAATAAGTGCGAAACGCTGTTCAAGATGCCTATGGCTTACACTACTGTAGTGTCATTCTATTTATAGTGTGGGTGTGGAAGCAGACTTTTATGATGGAAAAGTTCTGAATTGGGCAGTTTTGTCATTATTGGTTCATGTGTTTTGTTTCATTGCCTGCAGTACAGATTACTGGTAAAATGTAACTTCAAACAATAAATTTAAAATGCGCTCTAACATGTGTGTTGTATTATACAAGGAATATAATTTAAAGTCAGGAAGGTGTATAAAGAAAAGAACACATGTATGTTTCTTGTTTTGTGTGCAAGGGGCCAATGATTTTGAAAACAGCCCAAAGGTAATCTTTATCCACCACTGACCAGATGCATTTTCTTTGGATGTGGTGTGGGTTTCAATGCTGTTTCAATGAATGTGAGTTTCAAGGGCAAAGTTTAATGTCAAGCCTATTTTCATTGTGAGACAGTATTGCTTTGTTTACCAGATGATGTCTTTTAGTGTTTCTGCATTGTTGTGCTGTAAAATGTAAAAATAAAATTCAAATCATTGTAGAAGTAAAGCAGTGTTTATGGTAAATGGGGGAAAATAGCCATGTAACAGGACACTGGAATGGCTGCAGGGGGACTCTGGTCTGGTGCCATGTTTTGGTTGTCTGTTCTTCAATTTGCGTTTGAAAGTTGGTATCCCACAATTCCATTGGAGTGGGTGAGGTTACATAATTATGTATGCAAATTAGATGTTAATCAGCATACAGATTTGTACCTATTTTTCATGGGCCTTGTCCAGATTTTTGATATTTCCAGGTTGAGAGGTATGGTCCTCACCCCAGTCGAGTGGTGTTCGAAAGACATGCGTGAATGGGCGTGCCTTCATTGAAGGCTGGGTGTCAAGCTGGCACCTCAGCACAGTAAAAATCTACTGCCAATCATTAGCAGACTGGAGTTCCGCTGTGGCAACCCCTAACCGGGAAAAGCCGAAAGAAGAGCAACCTTTTAATTTTTCTATTTTAATTACATTCACACTCATTTCTTCCTTAGACAAAGTAATTTGAATATTTCTAATCTTTGCTTTTTAATTTTTCTTTTTTTTTTAAATTTTACAACCTTGTTAATTAATTTTGAAATCAGGCTGCCTCAACCTTCTAGTAGGTTACACTTAACACTAACACTTATGCATTTATAATGACCAACTGTAGGTGGTCACATTTCTCTTAGTATTTATATATTCTGATTATAGGTAGTCAACAATCACTCAGTATTTTTACATGCCCACTTTAGATACTCAGGATTCACTCAGTATTTTTACATGACCCCACTGTAGGTAGTCAGGATTCACTCAGTATTTTTAAACACCCACCATACCTCTCAACCTCTTAGCACAATAAATCTGGACAAAGCCTAAAATAATGGGGGGGGGGGGCAAAGGCCCAGAAATAGGAAGAGATTTTAAATATTGCTCTGATAAACTTAAAATTTTACAGAATAACAGGATTTATGTTAGTATGCATTTTCTGAAGGATACGATGTCTGAAACTCAAATGAATGTCATTATTTAGTAACTTCAATCCTCAGTGATTTGCCAGAAAACCACAAATTTTATGAGGCACAGACCACAAATATGAGGCAAAAATCTGTACGTTCTGTGAAAATATGGAAAGCTGAGAGGTATGACGCCCACTGCAGGTAGTCAGGATTCACTCAGTATTTATATATGCCTACTGTAGGTAGTCAGGATTCATTCAGTATTTATACAAGCCTACTGTAGGTAGTCAGGATTTATTCAGTATTTATATACACCAACTGTAGGTAGTCAGGATTCACTCAGTATTTATATACACCTACTGTAGGTAGTCAGGATTCACTCAGTATTTATATACGCCTACTGTAGGTAGTCAGGATTCATTCAGTATTTATATAAGCCTTTTGTAGGTAGTCAGGATTCACTCAGTATTTATATACGCCTACTGTAGGCAGTTAGGATTCCCTCAGTATTTATATACGCCTACTGTAGGTAGTCAGGATTCACTCAATAGTCATATACGCCCAATGCAGGTAGTCAGGATTCACTCAGTATAGACACACCTGTAGGTAATCAGGATTCACTCAGTATTTATACATTCCCACTGTGGGTATTCAGGATTCACTCAGTATTTATAGACACACCCTGTAGGTAGTCAGGATTCCCATAGTATTTATACATGCCCACTGCAGGCAGTCAAGATTCATTCAGTATATATGTGCAGGTAGTCAGGCTTTACTCAGTATTTATACATAATCATTATCGGTAGTCAGAATTCTCTTAGTATGTATACATGCCCACTGTAGGTAGTCAGGATTCTCTCTGTATTTGTGCAGGCCTGCTGCAGGTAGTCATTTTGTTCACTATTTTTTATCATCAGCACTAGGTGGTCTGGCTTTGCTAAATATTTACATAAGATGTGTAGATGGAGGTAGGAGAGAAGGGTCAAGTATTACAAGTAGAAGGAAGGGTGCTGGAGGGAGAATGTCTGAGGGAAGTTACAGGAAAGAATGGAGGAATTACAGAGGTTGTTTATAAGAGGATAGGGGATGGGCAGGACAGGAGAGTTAAGTTGATTTACAAAGCCCAGTTTAGTAACATCTTTAAACATTGCTAGATTTGAATAAGTATTCTCCTGACACACTCTGACAATGACATTCTTTGTATGCCAGAAGTTTTATTTCAAAGCCATTTTATGCCTTGATAAAGCAAGGGAATCTGATATCATACCTAAAAAATGGATGTACCTATAAGTGAGTAAGAAAGGAAATTGAAAACAGACAACTTGTTGACATAAAACTTAACATGGCATGGCAAAACTAAATTATGCTTTAATGAAGAAAACTGTGTTCTCCTTTATTTAAATGAGTTGAGTTTTTCCATTATCCTACCTCTACAGGTACGTGTTGTAGCAGTGTAGTGGTAATGTACATAGGGTTAACTAAATAAATTCATAAATAAGTCTTACATGTTACCATGTACTATGCAGCTCAAGTACATTGGACACCAGTATCTTCTAATTTCATCCTGCCACAGCAAAACATCCTTGGGGAAGTGAACAAAGCTGTCATTTCTCCCCACCCAACCACCCCCACAGGAGTCCTTATAAAATTCACCACTGGTATCATCTTATAGACATTTTTTGATTTAGTTCATAGTTAATGCTATCTACTGTGTAGCCTTCTAAGACTGTGAATTCCCAAGAATTATATAAATATTCATGACTTTCTGCCCTAATGGTCAAGATTAGTTTTAAAAGATTCATACAGCATTACACTTCTGGGTAAGGTTATTCCAAACTCATGGACTATCCTTTCTCTAAACCTATTCTAGCATACACCATTCTATTTTTTTTTTAATTTATGACTCTTACATCTGCTTGATCCTAAACAAGCTAAGATGCAAATGCCACATGATCATAGCAGTCTTATGACAGACAAGTCTTTAAATAACAGTATTTGGCCATAAAAGCTTATTCACTAAAGGAGGTCGCTGTGGTCAAAGTTTCCTCCTTTAATTGAGATACAGGACATTGGACTTAATTTTATGAGATCAGGGGCATAACGGGAAAAACCCCATTCTTGTGGTTGGAGACTTGTCCTTTCTAGAAAAAAAAACTGTTTATTACAGCAGGATAGTACATTTGTTTTGCAGTCTATTAAATTTTTGAAGAACTGGCATTTGATGAACAGACAAAGGTATCCATAAGAGTTTGTTAGATGTTTATAAGCAAGGTACAGTTTGTTTTGACAAGGAAATTAAAAGACCTTTAAACGCTGTAATCTGTTTAGTAAAATGTCTTGGGGAAACATTCTATCTTATTCAGTTCATTTATATTGTGTTTACAAAGCAAGGAGTTGCATACAAGAAATAGTTTGATAAATGCCTTACAAAGTCGTTCAGTTTGATAGCCTTAAGAAAAAGACTGTTTACATTATTACTGTATATAAGTTTCCTGGCTATATTAGATCAGAGTTCTTTAATCTCATTAGCCATTTTAAGATTAATTTCTATAGATTAAGAGTATCACAATAGGCTCTAAGTTCTAACGTGCTTAGTTGCATATAGTCCAGGATGACCCCTAAATTTAACGAGAAATACCTTGCACAAAAATTATCATATAGTACAAATATTTCATATTAATAAATGTTCTAATCACTTTTCCAAACTTGCAATAATCTGCAGAGTTATATAACCCAGTTGTATGAGAAATGAGACATGAAGAAAACAACATATAAAAAGTACAAAATCCAAACCTGAGGTTTGAGATACCTCACTTAGTAGGAGCATTTGACTTAAAGCCTTATCTGTAAACTTGTTGTTGACTTTAATGAGACCAGGTAGGGATATGCTGTATAATATTGGTTGATTTTTTTGATGCATTAGACCACTAATAACGCTTTCATATGGAACATTATCAATGGCTTTAAGAGATAAAC
Organism: Protopterus annectens; assembly: GCF_019279795.1. Classification (NCBI taxonomy): domain Eukaryota; kingdom Metazoa; phylum Chordata; order Ceratodontiformes; family Protopteridae; genus Protopterus; species Protopterus annectens. Next base: position 432,978,489 of record NC_056744.1, on the reverse strand, counting down.
ACAGACAGACAGAGTTTACATGATGCCAAATATCCATCATGGCCATATTTAAAGGGTCATCAAAACCAATTAAAAATGTTCATCCAAAGAAATTGGGATATAAAACTTTCAAAAAACCCAAGCAGTTAATTAAATTACCTGGAAACAATTAAGTCAATTAAACAAATTAAATAAGTGTACCTTATATAGTAATTTTTAACAGAAAAAGTGTACACATTCAAAAATATTTTCAGAGAGTATTATAACCATCCAGTGGTGTGAACCTTGGCTGTAGATTATTGTTGCTATTGAAGTAACACCCAGGCCCCATGTGAAAAAAATGGGAAAAAGGGTTGTGAACAGATGGATGGATGGATGGATGGATGGATGGATTAATTAGGCTGGTTGGTTTATAGCTGACAACAGACTCCTTACTGTCTTACTGTATATTGCTATGTAAGGGGAAGCAAAACCCACAGAATCAGAACACATGAACACAATGTATTCTGCCAACTGCTTGTAAAAGGAACACAACTTCAGTTCTTCAGTCTTAAAGGATCAGTAGCAAATGAATTCCTGATTTGTGTTGATTTCTAAATGCTGCTGAATTATAATTGGCGATATGAGTTTTGGTGCAGACTTTATAAGAGCTGACATGGTTTTTGACTTCTGTTCTGAAGGTCCCTCATCTCCACGGGAGCTCCAGGCAGAGACCTTATCTATCAATGCCATCAGAGTGAAATGGCTTCCCCCACTTGACCCCAATGGAGGGATCCGCAAATACACCATTGAATGCCAACGGGTAGGAACTAACAGTGAGCAGCAATGGATCGATACGGTGAATGGCAATGAAACAACAATGAACATCACATCTTTGAACTCAAGCACTGAATATCAGTTCAGAGTGCGGGCGGTTGCCTCAGTCTCAGGGCAGTGGAGTCTACCTGTCCAAGCTTCAACACAGGGCAAGGGTAAGTTACTCTGAAATGATTACTATTTCTACCTGTTAAGAGTTTCAGCACAGGATGAGGGTAAGTTACTTTTAAGTGATGACTGTTTCCCTACCTGTTAGAACTATAGCACAGAGGTGTGGTACATTATTCTGAAATGAAGATAGTAAGACAAGGTTAACTTCATACACCTTTGACTCAGATGTAATCTAGGAATTATTTAAAATGTAAAGCCTTGTGGTCATCTCAGTCTTCTCTGCAGAGAGTTTATTTGTTAGTCATTCTGCATCACACCTATGACATAATAAATTAACAAACATAGTAAAGGGATACCTCAGCAGTGCCTGAGCAGAATGATATGGAAATTAATAATAAGTACCATCTATAGATATTCCAAAAGAGGAAGAATTTCATTCTGTGAATAAAGCCTTTCAAATGAATTAGCAGCCAACTTCTTTGCATAATACATTAAATACACACACATTTATACACATATATGTATGTATTTAATTTTAGCTTGCTGTTCTATGCACAATTGTTTGCCTGAGCTTTCTGTTTCCTATAAATCACATTCCTTCCACAGAAGATGACATTATATTGATCATTGCTCTCCTCAAGGATCTCCTTTCTAGTCAATTATTATGGCATTACTCGGAAGTCCTGCTTACTTTCTAAGCCTGTGTCAAAGTATCAGTAAATATTATAAAGGGACTCTCACAATTTTCTATTGTTTGTCCTCTTTTTATGAACATAGGAGTGAGCCCTTTCTTTCAATTTCAGAACATTCTTAAAATAAGTCTCCCTGTCCACCTGACTCGTGTACTAAACCTAATCCTAGCCCTGCACATTACCTTACAAAAAGACCCTTTCCCTAACTGCACCAGTATTCACAAAAAATTGGTCCTGTGATGTTATGGATTTTTTGTTTCTTTGTTTTGTTTTTGTTTGGCTTTGTTTTTCTAGTCAGCAGATCACAAAAGGAGAGTGTTTGTGTTCCTCTTTATTTGATCTGTTGGCATTCTGCTTTTGCTAATACAGAGAAGACAGTTATTACAGCAGCAAATGGTGGAAACCAGAATTAGCCAAAAATGAGACAGAAGGGAAAATAGTAGAACAGATTAACAGCTTCAAGTTCACAGGTTCATACATTAGTACTAGGCTTACTGCCCTTGTGGGCCTTTTTAAGCCTAGCCAATTACCTCATGTGAGAATCAAATCCTGCACCTTGCATGTGTAAGATAAACACCTTAACCATTATGCCAAACTCCTCTGTAAGCATCTGGGAAGGGTGACTGAGGAGAATAAAAGTCTAAATGAGGAGGTAAAGGTCAGAATCAGAGGGCTGCAACCAACTGGTGCAGAGAGTGTCAGGGGGTAGCGCATGACAGAATAATGGCAAAGAAGCCAAAAGCTAAAGTCTACAAAACAGTGGCATGACCAGTACCTCTGTATGGTACAGAAACTTGGGAAGTGAAGCAGAACAGTTCAAAATGCTAGAGGATGGGGAGACAAAGTGACTGACATTGGTGGTAGGATGCACACTGTGGAAAAAATGAAGAAATTAGGACATCATACCAGAAGCCCTTGTAGCTCCAATTGCCGAGAATATCAAAGAGAATAGATGATGATGGTTTGGACATGTACACTAAAACAGAGGACAATCTGATGAAGAAGATTTGGGAGGGACAGGAAGAAGGCAAGTGGAAATGAGTGCATCCAGCAAAGAGATCTATGGACTGGGTGACAGAAGACCTTTGACAGTCAGGAATGATTGTCAAAGAAAGTAAAGGAGTGGCACTGAATTGAGAGAGATGGCAACAGCTGATGTCACACTCTGACCTCATGTAAAAATAGGATAAAGGGGGTTGATGATGATGTTGTTTGGCTTTTTGATTGTTCATGTTTAGCAATTTTCAAGAAAATGCTGACTGAGAGAATGACAACAGTTCTTCAATTCCAACTTTGCTTAAAACTCATTTCCTATCCATATGTTTATCTATCTGTCTATCTATCTATCTATCTATCTATCTATCTATCTATCTATCTATCTATATTTAGATTTATTAGTATTGTTAATATCCAATTAGATCAGTTGTTGAAGAATGATTTTTATCAACAAAATGTAAAACGTTCATGCAGTTTGTAAAATGTTCCTTATTGTCTAAATTTGTATGTTTTATGATTTTGAGGGGTATGACTTTAAATTATAGGTCACAAGGAGTTGAGAAGTTATATAAGCAGTACTTTGATTAGTATTAACAGTTCAGATGAAGTCCTAATTATTTTTGTGAATGAAAGCACTAACCTATTAATCCTTTAATGTACAGTAAATCTAGTCGTTTACACTTTCCTTGATTGTCTGTCTCGGCTCTGGTTTATTACATGCATTATTACTTGATTCTTACATGGAAGCTTAGTGAGTGATATGTGGCTACAGTGGGTGGGTCAATCAAAACTTGCCAAACTATGATTTTTTTTTTGTGCAAGTTGCATTTGCAGAGGAGTCCCACAGAAGAAAGACTTTTCAGTCATCACTGCTAAATCAATTATTGATGATATATTTCACTGGGGCAGTATTTGTATCTTACAGCAACAAGTTTAAATGTTTATTATTACAGTCATAATGTTTTTCACTTTTCTGTATCTGCAGAAAGCATGATCACTGTAAAAGGATGACATGGGGACTGCTCTGTATGTACCTATAAACAACCAGCTTAGATACAATAGCCATAATTTTCTTCACTTTTCATCTCAGTCAAATGTTAGTGATGTACTCAGAGTGTGTAACTTTGAGGGTGGGATAGGATGTGTATTAAAGCAAATGACCTTCAAATTGACTTCTGAGGACAAATTGTAAGCTCATGTGTAAACACGTGTGCATGTATGTATGAGTGTGTGTATATCTGCATGAAACCATTTGATGTACTTTTTATGGCCATAATTACTTTCATTTGATAAGTCAGTTATCAAAGAAAGGCACAGCCAAAATGTCTCTGTGATGGCATTGGAATTAGTCTGAGGAAGAAAGTGAGTCACCTATAATATAGTCTGATCACAGTTAAATGTATTTGTCTATTTTTCCCATGGAGGAATCGTTGCAGTATATGCATCTCAAAAAACAACAAGTTGAGATACATTACTGTGGCCAGTTTTTTGTTACTTGAGCATAATATCATAATCACACATCTAAAGTGTGCATAGCCAAAATGTGGATATGTTTGGTGTGGACGCATGCAGTTTGTGTACAGCTGTGACTCACCTCTGCTGTCATTAGACCACAATTAAGCAGTCACTCATATGGCTTGGCAGACCTAGTGTGTGTGTGTGTGTGTGTGTGTGTGTGTGTGTGTGTGTGTGTGTGTGTGTGTGTGTGTGTGTGTGTGCGTGCGTGTGTGTGTGTGTTTCTATCTGTGCCTGTGTGTCTCCATATCTATGTCTGTTTCAGTGTTTTGTGGGGTTTTGTGTGTGTGTGTGTGTGTGTGTGTGTGTGTGTGTGTGTGTGTGTGTGTGTGTGTGTGTGTGTGTGTGCGTGTGTGTGTGTGTGTGTGCACGCATGTGTGTGTATGTGTGTGTGTGTGTGTGTGTGTGTGTGTGTGTGTGTGTGTGTGTGTGTGTGTGTGTGTGTGTGCTTATCTGCCTATGAAATGAGTTGATGAAAGTGATCCCCCCCTCCATCTGAAATATTCATCAGGAGTTCACTGATAGGAGGTTATCAAAATGTTGGAAAAATCCACAAAAATATATTTGTCCAATAAAATCCAGTTTATTTCTCTTTCCTATTAGTATTCTTGGCTTAAATCAATATCTCTTAATTTTGTGGTTCATGACTTTTGTTTTACACTTAATGTAATTTCAATTTGTATTCCTGGTGTTTAAGCTGCAGGCAATTTTGAAACACAATGAAGATTATAGCTTGTTGTTGATGTTTTAGTTTCATTGTTTCTTTAGCATGTGTCTGTGACAACAACCACAATGTGACATTATGGTAGGTACTGGGCAATGATTTACATATGTCGGCAAAGTATAATAAATACTAAAAAGAAGCTTACTTCTTTAGAAGGGTAAACACTTACATTATAGTTTCACTTATATATTGTTAAATAAATTTATTGCCAATGTTAGGTGTTTTACCTGAAAGGCATAGTTGATTACTTGTTTTGTTTTTTCTTTTTTTCCAGAACATAAGATTCTTTTGTTGCTGTAATTAAAAATAAAATATGGTAACGTAAACATAATTTAGGTAGTGAAGCATTGTGGGTTCAATATTTCATGATGTCATGGCAGGGGTTTTCAGCTCCAGGAAAAAATCAGGGGCTATAGTTATCAACAAAATAAAATACAAAAACAATACATTTTGCAACCAAAACTACAAAACTGAGTACTGTAAATGGCAAAGAGGTTATATCCCTCTCTGAAGGTGTGCTACTTGCTTCAGAATGTGTAGACAACACACTGTAAAGAAACACAGAAACAGATTGTCTGAATGTGTTTGTTAAAGAGGAAGAAATATAAAGCAATAATAACTCACACATTTGTGGACAAATAAAAGTCTCAAAAGTACCTGGTAAGGAAAAAATAATCAAAATTTAGTTTGATATTAAATAAGGATCACACACACACACATATATATATATATATATATATATATATATATATATATATATATATATATGTAGATTATCAGAGATAAATGCAGAGCAAGACAGATAATTTCTCTGGGATCAATTAAAAGAATATCAGGTGCTACGGTCTAAAGTTAGACTGAATGCATAAACAAATAAGGACTTGGTTAAGAAAACTTACAAAATGGTAAAAAAGATGGATGCTTCAGAAGGCACATCAAAAAATAAATAGTTTAGTCATTGTGGAACGCTAAGAAACGATCAAAGGATTTATTACATTTGGATAATAGAATTTGTACATGTGTACTGAGTTATCTAAAGTGGTGAAAATTAGTTTATCATAAAAAGGTCCTTGATACCTAAACACTCTTTACCATGAATTATTATGCAAATAAAGAATATACACTGCCAAAATGAAAACTGCAGCAAAGCTAGAACTTCCACTGAGTTACCTCCCAAACCTTTTGTATCAGAGGTACATGGGATTGAGGAAAGAGGCACTTATGAACATCAGGTGTTTTGGCTAATTGGTGAATCTGAATGCAAATGACTTGTTTCGTCATTTTAATGGACAACTTCAGGCCAATAAAGCCAAACCCCACTAGCTGTGGATATGCATCTTTCGGCCTTGTTATGACCTCGTCAGCACAGCACAAGCAGAGTGTTTGACTAAGCATAAGAAACACAGGGCTGTTATACCCAGCTGATGTCCATTATCATTAAGGTCACTGCAAAAATATCCCAATCAACAAATTAAAACAATAAGTGAGAAGGTCACTGAAAAACCAATCAGGAAAAACAAAATGAAAACTCCAGCAAAGCTAGAACTTCCACTGACATTGGTTAGAATCAGGAAAAAATATCCTCAGTTTCACACTATGTGTGGTGGCAAAGACAATGATGATGTGAAAGCTGTGTTGGCTAATAAAGACAATACAACATAGGTGTTCAATGTGGCTGTGGGAAAAGGGCTAAAAAGATGCCACAGCATTTGGAGCCTGAGATTATAGACAAATGGATTTCAGCAATATATAGGGACTGTCATGTTATGGGTTCAAAAACAAGGGTATGTAAAGGTGTCAAAAAAAAGCAAAGCTCTGGAGAATCTATGAGAAAATATAAAAAGGGCAATATAAAAAGGTAAGTAAAAAGGGTAAAAGGCAGCTTGAGGGGACCATTGAAATTGAAATTTGTCCAAATGCTATTACAAAGAAAACATCCAAAACAACATTTGCAGAAAACTTTAAAAGCCCATGCAGATAGATTTGTCACCCACATCACTTTAGTATAATTAAATCTAAAGCCTGTTCACCTTGGGGAAAAAGAAGATTTCCTCTCTGCTGCATAAACTCATTTATCAAGCCATTTTATCTAAGTGTCCATTTTGCACACTTGCTTATCATCCACTCTCCTTTTCCCTGAAATGGTTGTCAGTGCAAGCCAAAGAATTAAACTGATCTGGTTCTCTAGAGAAGTACTCACAACCTCAAAGGAAAGGGAAACATAGCAAGGGTAAATTAACAGAAATCCAAATGGAGAAAGAAATGCGATAGCAAACTGAATCATGATGGCAAAGAGGGATATGAAGAAAAGGTAATTGAGTTGAAATTAAGAAAAGGAAGAAAGCCTTCTTCAGGTAAGTAGAATAAAGAAAAAAGCCATGAAAAGAAACAGGTGTGCTAAGCTAAAAATTGAAAAAGCATGTAAAAAACCTTTGTTTGAGCTGAGAATTCTAAACAAATATTTCTCACCAGTGTTCACCAAAGGAGAAGGAAATATAATAACTGGAAAGGCAAAACAGGGTCAAGAGGGTAATGTACAAACGGCGAGATAAAAACTGGGTATATGAAACAAGAATAAGAAACTAGGGACCTAATAGAAGAGTTTGGGCACAGGGACTGTATGGGGGAGGTCCACCGATCCTAAAGAATACTGATGGTATTTTAATAAACCCACTAACAGAAGCATTTGACAAGTCTTACAGAGAGAGTGATGATGAGAGAATGCAGGTGTGCTCTTGAAGTGATCATCTTCAAAGGTAGTGCAAGGAGCAGTCCACGGAACTATAGACCCATGTGTCTAAATCCCATGGTCCACAAAACAGTGGCTCACAGCTAGTAGATATTATCTGACCAACCTGATCAAACATTATACCTTGCCAAGTGGGAAGTAACTAGAGAGAATCTTGTGGGCATGATTTAAAAAAAAATAACTAAGTCTCATTCTACAAGCTCCAAGCAAAAATGTAAGGGGTAGGAAGAGTTAACAAACTACATAAATGGGTAGAGAATCAGATAGGTAGTAAAGAAAAGAGGGAACTGGAAGCATCTCACACAGCAAGAAAGTGACAAGTTTAGTTGTGTCTCCAGCCCTACTTATTGTGTTTGAATGGTCAACAAGTAGTGCAAACAGAACCTACTAGTTACAAACTAGCTAAGGAAACGCAATACATAATATTTCCCCATGTGCTACAAGACCACTTCTCAGGGGTGGAGCCTAGATGGCCTACTGAGAGCAGTGAATTTTGAGAGCTCTATAAAATAGTACAATAATATAGGAAATGTTATTTTCAAGTTTAAAACATCAGAAATCTATAGATAAACTACTAAACTACATAAATATCAATTCTGGTGGAGATATACAAACATTTTCCTGTCAAGTAACTTAGAGATATATTGAGTCACTAAATATGAACAACTCAAGGAATTCTCATCCAGATGCTGCTTTGAAAAAAGAACTGTACAGGAACTGTCTTTGAAGATGGATGGCTTTAAAAATGACTTAGAAAACCTCAAATTAAATTCTCAAAAACAGACAACACCATACAAAAATAACAAATATAGAGACTTCTCTAAATGGCATTGAAGGGAGACTCAAAGAGGAAGAATTCCAAAAAGAACTTCTGCTTAAACAGAATACATGGCTGCTTAACAAAATAGATGACTTAGAAAACAGGGAAAGAAACAACATAACGATCTTTAGTCTGCCTGAATAACACTGAAGGAGAAGACATTATTTCATTCTTAACAACTTGAAAGAGGGACTTTCATTTGGAATTGAAAGGGCGCATAGAGCACTGAGGAAACTTGCTTCTAACTCAACAAATACTCCACCTAGATCCTTCGTTATAGGTTCATAGGTAGGTACTAGGCTATCTTCCCGAAGGTATTTATAAGCCTAGCCAGAATGTGTTGGCTTTCGCCACCCCCTTAGATTAGTTCCCTGTGCCTCTGTCCAGCAGGGCCACTGAATTGATCCCCGAGATATACTTTCTGTTTCCCATCCACTCGTCAAGATTTCTTTTGAAGAGTGTTAGCGAGGTGCTCTGCCTAATGTAGATTGGGATCTTGTTCCAAAGCATGGGAAGTCCCTGGGACAGGAATCTATCCCTCCAGCACGTCCTATTTATTGTTGTGGTGAGGTTGAGATCCCTAGAGCATGTGGCTCGTGGGGATAAGGTTTTCTTTAGGTGGAGCATGTCCATTAATTCTGGGTTGGACATGGCCTTGTATGTCAGGCAGAGATCACCTCTGAGTAGGCGGTATGCAACCGAGTACAGCTGTAATTTTTTCAGTCGAGCTGCATAGGGCATCTGTTTGAGGCCAGTGATCCTCTTGGTGAGGTACTTCTGAGGTCTTTCCAGCTGTTGCAGGTGTCTTGTAAGGTACATCCCAAATGGGGCATTGTACTCTATTATGGGTCTGATGAGTGATGAGTAGAGGGGCACAATAACCTCTTTTGATCTGGATGCGAACCCTTTTGTGATTAGGTGGGCCATGTAGAAGGATTTTCTAACCACTTTGGCAATGTGATGATCAAAGGTGAGATTACTGTCTACTTGGGTCCCCAGATCCCTTATCACATCTTCCATATTTAGGGGACTACCACCTATGTAGTAGTATGTGGGTATTTTGTTTTTTCCAAAGGGGATGACTATGCACTTTTTGGCATTTAGCTTGAGGCCATGATTTTGACACCAGGTATCCGTTTCTGTGAGACCCTTTCGGAGGATGTCTGTGTCAGCCAGAGAGTCAATTATAGCCCCTAGTTTGCAGTCGTCTGGAAACTTGGTCAGCCATAGTCCTCCTGTGCTTGCCTGTACCTCTAAGAAGTATATGTTGAACAGGAGTGGTCCTAGGACTGAGCCCTGGGGAACTCAACTTGTAACCGATTTAGAGTCAGACCTAGCTCCCACAACTGTCACCATGTGGGTTCTGTCCATGAGCCAGTTGGCAACCCATCTTGTGACGTAGGGATTTATGTTCAGGCTGGTGAGCTTGTCTATAATATCAGAATGGGGAATGGTGTTGAAGGCTTTTGTGAGGCCTAGGTAGGCTGTGTGTACCACTTTTCCCTCATCTATAGCCTTGGTAACTGTCTCAAAGAAGTTCACCAGGTTTAGGGGGCATGATCTGCCCTTAACAAAGCCGAACTGGGTAGGGTCCAGTGTTTGGAGGTTCCCAATGTCTCTGTTAATGAGTTCCATGATGATGCGCTCCATAGCCTTGCAGACCAAGCTAGTCAGGCTTATAGGGCGATAGTTCCTGGGGTCTGTTGTGGCTCCACCTTTGTGAAGCAGAATAACTGCTGCTGTGCGCCACTCTATGGGTACGTAGCCTGTGGAGAGGATGAATTTGAACAGTGTGTTTAGGTGAGGGGTTAGTTCGGCTTTGGGCTCGTATAGGACACAGCCTGGGACACCGTGCGGTCCCATTGATGCTGTGTTTTTGGCTTTGAAGAGGGCTGTTTTAACCTGAGTGTCTGTGATTTCAAGGACTCTACATTCTTCTGGTATGGTTATAGGCCCTCTTGGGGGTGAGAGGGGGGTGAAGTTTGCGCTGAACTTGTCTGCCAGGATATTGGCGATATTGGTTAGCTCAGTGTATTTTATGCCATTCTGCACTAACTCCGAGCAGATCTGAGCATTGCCACTTAAATTCTTGACATAGCTAAAGAATGCCTTATGGTTATCTTTGGAGTCCTTGGCAATTTTTCTTTCAAAGCTCGCCTTGGATGATTTTATGAGGGATCAAAGTTTCTTGCTGATACTGATCTGGGATGTCTTCCCTTCTTGGGATTTTACTCTTTTCTGTACTAGTTTCCTCCTTTTATTGTGTAGCTTGTTTATGGCAGGACTCCACCAGACTGGTTTCCTTTTCTTGGAGGAGTGAGTCTTGGTTTTGCTTGGGATGGCATGATCCATGCGTTCTTGTAGGTGCCCGTAGAATGCATTAGTGAAGGATTTTGCAGCTTGGACAGTGTTATCTTTCAGCACTGAGGCTTTAAAACATTCCATCTTGGTCTTAAGTAACGTGAAGTTTGCTTTTGAAAAGTTTTTCACAGTGTTTTTTTTGTCTGGGGGTGGGGGCGGAATGTGGATATCCAAAGTGATTTGTTTATGGTCAGATCTAACCAGCGAGGGGTTGACCTCCGGTGTGGAACACTGGTTGCCCATGTTGGTGATGACCAGGTGCAATATGTTGTCACCTCTGGTGGGTGTGTTGACCAGTTGAACCAGGGCGTTTGAGTTTATAAATTCTAGGAAATGTTGGGCAAGGGAGTTAGTACTTGAGTAGTTCTCCTAGTTAATGTTTAGGTAATTGAAATCACCCAATATTATGGTGTTTGGTAGGACCTTTATGTTTCCCAGTGTTTCCAGAAATGTGGAATGGGGGTCCTGGGACATGGTGGGTGATCTGTAGCAAGCTACAATTTGAATTGCAGTTTTGCCCATTGTTAGTTGCACGTGGATGATCTCTGAAGCATCGTGCTGTGCCACTAACCTGGAAGTGTGAGTATCCTTGATGAATATGGATACGCCCCTGCCTTTTGTATTTCGGTTTGGGTTCTGTAGCCGAAATGTATGGTATGAGTTGTAGCCTGGTAGTGCTGGGGTGCTCTCTGGAGCCTTAAACCAGGTTTATGTTACTGCACATATATCGATTTTCTCCATACTAAGGAGTGCCTCAAGTGCGTGCATTTTGAGGTTCAGACTTCTGGCATTGAGTAGCATTACCCTCAGTTTTTTGTTACTTCTGCTATTTATGACGGTGGGTTTGTCTTTTGAGCCTTGCCTAAAAAAGGCACTATGGGGGTGGCAAGAGCCTTGGCCAGTATTCAAAAGCCTAAGGGTGACAGGTGCAAGCCGTCTCTAGCGAAGCAGCGTGGCTTATCGAGCATGTCGTCCCAGGCGGACAGACACTGGATCCCCTTTGAATGACACCAGAAACTTAGCCAATTGTTGAAATTGTGAATTTTTTCTTTATATCGTGGTATCATTCTTGGTGAGGGCAGGATGCTACTCAGGGTCAGGGTCATACCGGCCTGGGCTACATGATCAGAGAGCTCTTCCCTGTCTCTTTTCATGTAGTCCAGAGAGGTATGGCTCAAGTCATTCACACCAATGTGGACAATGACACAGTCATATTTGTACTTGTTCTGTAGTGACCTGAGTGCTTGTGTTATGTGGCAGATCCTGGCGCCCGACAGGCAGCTAACAGTAATCTTCTCCTTATTCAGCTTAGTGAGTGGGACGTCAGTGTGCCTGACTATAGAGTCACCTATTACTAGTATGTTGGGTATGTTATTTTGCCTTCAGGGCTGTGATTGCATGGCACACTGGTTTTGTGAAGTATGTGTTTCATGGTTTGTGTTGGGAGGTGGAGGTTGCTTGGATGTTTGCTTTGGAGGTCTCTGTTGGTTTTGCAGATTTTTATTTAGACCCTCCGAGTATGTTTTCATGTATTTATGTGTGTTTTTTTCCAGTGCTGCTTTAATGAGTTTATGTGAGACTGGTGGTGTGATGCAAGTATTTCCCTTCTCCTCTTGACTGTCTGATGCAGTCTTGGGTTGAGAGAGCTTAGCCTCCACTTTGGCCGTATAATTGCATTTCTCGCATGTATTAGTGTTTGGTGGTAGGAGGAGGGGGTTATAACATTTCTTTCATTTCTGGACAAGACACTAATATTAAAATCTGCTTGGACAAAATCACCCTTAAAATACAATCAAAGCCTGATAAGGTTTGACAATGATTATTCTTCCAGTATACTAGAACAAAGGAAAAATGTTTGGCCAATAATAAAACTGTTGAAACAAAACAACATTAAAGCACAGTTGGCCTTTCCAGCCAAGATAAAAATACCTTTTGCCAATGAGATGAGAACATTTAATGACTTAGAAGAAGCTACTGTATTCATCAAAAACAACAATATAGTGTTTATCCCAGAAGAAATGGAATGGATGGGCCCTACTCTTAAAAGAATAAAAGAAACAAATTATTGGACTGATGCTAGAAAGAAGAAACAAAAAACTGATTCCAAGAGAGCTGTCCCAAAAAAATAACTCTTACAACTACATCTCTCAAAGTATCAACTGATATGGTACATTACTTGTCATCTGTTTTTATTTAAAAAAGGAGGGCTTCTTAAACAACTGAGAAACAATAATGATTTATTCAGAATGTTCAAAGAGTCCAGTAATTCTTCACAAACAGAGATAGGTCAAGATGGGTTACAGTTTATATTATATATAAGCCAAACAAAGCAACATATAATATAAACAGAAGTTTCTATTCCCCTACTTGAACTCAGTGAATACTTATCTTGTTCATTTTTCATTGTTTTTACTTATAATAATTTAAGTAATTAATTAACTAATTCAACAAGGTACCATTCATCAGAGTTCAGACTCAAATGTAACAAATTAACATCATATATAATAGCAGTTAACAGCAGAGTGTTTTGATATGGTGTGTGTGGATGCAGCTGTGTCTGGCAGCTAGTACAAATGTCATTATTATTCTGTCTAAACATAGTTAATATCAATTATGGCAAGTACCATAGCTTCGACTGCTGTTTGATTAAGCCTGACATGGTGTGTGTGGATGCAGCTGTGTCTGGCAGCTGTTGTATGTTGCCAGTTTTGTCCAGGAAGCTGTGGATTGGGGCTTGTGATCGAGGTTTACTGATGCTTGTGTATTAGGAAGAGACATTTGGTGTTTTAGCCTGGATCCAGGGGAAGGGGGTAGATAAAACTGTGACTTGGGATATTTTGACAGAGAATAGTTTGTTTATACATCTGCTGAGTGAGAGGTGGGAAGGCTGGAAGAATGTGTTATCTCTTGCTGTGGCGGCTTGTTGGGAGTTTTTTTTTTTTTTTTTGGTCTGTTTGCTTTGTTTGCTCTCCGTTCTTTTCCTGGCTGCTGCCTCACTGAAAGGGAGGGAATTTAGCTTGAAGCTGCAGTGAAGTGAAGCTTTGCTTCAGGTGCATCGTGAGCCTCTGGTATGCAGAGAAACAGATGCCCCCAGGTTGCTATGGTAACGGAGACAGAGTAACGATAATGTTTAATGGCTCTGAGGAAACTCCAAGATGATTCTCGGCAATGTTTTTGGTTTAAAAAAAAAAAATATATATATATATATATATATATATATATATATATATATATCAAATAAAAGGTCTGTTTTAAACTACATATACACATATTGATGGTCTCCCAACACTTCTTTTAGCTCATTAAGTTGATTCTTAATAAAAAAAAAAAAATAATAATAATAATAATAATAATAAGCGCAATTTTTTATTTCAAATGTATTTTGTTCCAAACACATTAAGAGCTTGCATAAGAGTGGAATTGTGAAAGACTAAGAGCACTTGGTCTTGTGCAGAACCCTTTGCAGTGGTCTGGGAGGTGAACTTGCTCGGAATTGTTGGGCATATGGGGATAGCTGATTCTTGGGGTGTTTGGGGTTGCTGCAAAGTGCTAGAGAGTCATCAGATTTCCTTTGTGGAAATATCTGTGGGAATGGAAGGTGTGTTGAGTGGTTTACTGGCAGAGTGTCTACTGCATGGAACAGGCTGGTAAAATGGAACAGGACAAATATTGGTTTGGACATTTTAAGAACAGCCAGGAAACACACCACATGAACTAATTAATGGTATTCTGGCAAAACTGGATGGATATTGTTGCCCGTGCTTGAAGTACTGATATGTGTGTATGTAAGGATGGAAATATACTTATAACAAATAAGAAACTAGAAGGGTCTCATAATTTAAAGTCTATGGACTGTATAAACATGCTTGGAAGTACCTAATAATAAGAATAAGCATTACAGCTTGTGGTCTCTCAAATAACTAAGCAACAGCCAAAAAAAAAACACAAACACAATAGTTATGTAATGTATGATTTTTGTAATCTAGACATAAAATATATAATTGTCATATAAGATGAAGCAGCCTCTGAATTTAGATATTAAAGACAGGATTTAAAAACATGAGCTTGTGTATAATTAACACTACTGTCTTAACTTGTCATAAATGACATACACTGCATTGAACATCAAGGGGAAGCATGATGATTTTCTTATATAAGTAAATATGCATAACAAATCATGTAATTCCTTTAACTTGAATTGTCAAGGTATGGTGGACTTAAGTTTATCCATCAGATTAGGAATGATTTTCATTCCATGGCTAGTGTGGATCTTAGTTTTGTTAACATTTATTAATTTAAATTTGTTATTTCACAAAACATTTTAGTATGCCTGACCAAAACATTACTTTATTGGTAAACACTCAAAGTATAAAACTGATAATTTTCTTTAAAAGTGCAAATATATACTTTATAGTTATCAGAGGAAAATGTTTAATAGTCACAATAAAACAAAAAAATACATAGTCTAAATAACCTAAGATGGATTTAACTTTATTATCTTTAAAAGAAAATGGCTTAAACAATCCTAACAAGAGATCAAATCTACAGAAATATTTAAAATTGAACAAAGCACAAATTGTCTTCCTTCAAGAAACTCATTTCAAAACAAATGACAATTACAAATGGGATCCTAAGGAATATATGATATTGGCGCAATCCACTTATAAGACAAAAGGGGTAACAGTTTTATGGAAAACAAATGTGATTAACCCAGAAATCATAAGTATGAAGATAAAGAAGGCCTTATGGCATTAGTAATAGTTAATTATAATAACAGAATATTGACCCTAGCCAATCTATACTGGTTCCCAAGCATTGGAACAGGAACTGTTAAAAAAACACTTGAATTTCTTTTCCAATAATTTTAAAGGCAACTTTATATTAGGAGAAGATTTTAACTGTATATTTGATATTTCTGAAACTACAAATAAAAGACCTCTGCGTACATCTGCTGTATCAAAAGCTTTAAACAAATGGGTAGAATAATTTCATCTTGTAGATAGTTTCAAATTTAAAGAAGATAAATCTTTGTTGTTTTCCCATCAAGATCACAGATTTGATACCCAAACTAGAATAGATAAAATATTTTCTGCCCATGACTTACACTCTAAAATAATTAATTTCTCAATCACTCCCTGCACCTTTTCAGAACACAATTCATTGATACTAAAACTTCAAAATGGGTACAAACCATTAATCTTTAACTCCAGAATTCCAGCATATATAACTAAAATTAAAGGATTCAAACTCTAGTTATTATCTGAATTACGGTTCTTCTTAGATATTAATTACACTACAGAGATAAATAAAATAATGATATGGGACTCATTAAAAGCTCACATATGTGGTAAACCCCTAACTTGGTATAAAAAAATCAGAGAATGGAATTCTGAATTATTAGACCTACAATTCAAACTTTTGTCAGTAAAAGCTGAAAAAAATCAAAATAATTTGTAGATGAAAAAGAAAGTAGAAGTATTGAACAATAAATACAATGAAATTCTAACAAACAAAACTAGTTTAACTTTAGAAAAACTAAAAATTAATACCTTGACCACTTCTCCTAAATAGCTACATAATTTATTCACAAGAATCAAAATACAATCAAAAGCTAATAACATTAAAAGTATCTTCCATGAAAAGAAAGGGAAAATGTCTTGGATTTAGGTGACATTCTTGATGCCTATAGAAATCACTATATGGAACATTTCCAAAAAGAAAATATACATATCGATCAATTAAATCTAGATGAAAAATGTTCTAATATAAAAAAACAGAAAAGTTAAAACTAGATCTGCAAGCACTCATATCCTACAAAGAAATTACAGATAAAATAAAAGAGGGTAAAATAATAAAGCTCCAGGTATAGATGGCATAAATATGGAAATATATTAACTTTTTCCTTCAAAGATACTATCCATCTTCCATAAAACTCTATTAGAAATTCAGTCATCAGCTTTAATACCACCCTCTTGGAGATATTCCTTAATCACACCAATCCTAAATGAAAGCAAATCCCCAAACCTCTGTACCTCATATACACATATATCTTTATTAAATAATGACTATAAGATATTATGACAATATTAACTAACAGAATGAAAATACCACTATCCAAAACAATAAATAACGATCAAACTGTATTTATATATCATAGACACACACATGACAATATTAAAAGGATAATTTCTCTTATAGATTATGTTAAAGAAAATAAAGAAACACTCATAATTGGCTTAGATATAGAGAAAGCCTTTGATTCTCTAAATTGGGACTATTTATTCAAAATCCTAATGCCATTTGAATTTCCTGCATCCTTTGTTCATCTCCTAAAGAATATATATATACAAATAATTTAGCGCACGTCAAGTTAAATCCTTTTACCTCTGAATCTATACATATAACAAAAGGCACTAAACAAGGATGTCCCATGTCACCAATTCTATTTGCTCAGGCTATTGAAATATTGGCAGATTCAATTCATAACAATATAAAAATCAAAGGAATAGATGTTTATGAACAATACAATTCTAAAGTAATGCTATTTGCTGATGACATATTACTAACATTATCTAATACAAAAGAGACATTAGAAGAATTAGATATATTAATTGACAAATTTCACGACTTCAGGACTCCATTTCAGTAACTTAAAATCAAAATTTTTATTTTTAAATAAAAAAAGAACTGCAGACTAGGGGGGATCACATCATAGGGAAACAAGGATCTAACTTAAAATGTTTAGGAATTGAGTTATGCAAGGATAATAATGAATTAGTCTGAAAAAACTACAATAATATCATCGATACAATTAAAATCTCTGTAGAAAAATGAAAGAAAATAATATTAACATTTGAAGACAGACTACAGTTAATAAAAATGATTTTACTGCCCAATATCTTATATAAAGCTTTGGCAATAAAACTGTCATCAGAAAGGAATATACTTGAAGAAATAAATTCATGCCTCTTAAAATTTTTATGGTTTCCCAAAAGAAACAGAATAGCTTTATTACATCATATCAGACCATGGAAATGGAGGATTAAACTTTCCTGATATAGAAACATATGTAAAAGCATCAATATCTAAAACAATCTCAGATTGGATATGTCCAAATTACTCTGCAAATTGGAAATACTTACTAACTGTAATATCATTAAATACATTTGATTTAGAAAAAAATTCAAATAGATAAAAACTATTTTCCATGGCACATATTATGTATTAGTATGCAATATAACATAACTAAATCTACTAAAACTTGTATGATTAATTATTACAGTGACTCAATTAGAAAAATTATTAATGCAAATATAGATTTAAACATCTGGTTTGATCTTTTAACAAAATTTATAGTCACAAAGAACTTTCCACATAAAACATATAGAGAAATTATTAATTCTTGGGAACAGAAAGGATTTGTTAGTTGGGCTCCAATGTATCAAAGAACTAAAAGTTTTAGATATGCAAGTAATAAAAACAATATACAAAATTTCTCAACAGAACTGGCTAACTTTACATAGTATTCTGTCATATTCACAAGATTTAAGTAGAATAATAAAAAATTCTTCATTTAAAGAAATACCTAAATTTATGAAATACATATATGAAATCATATATAATGACTTTGACATGGGAAACAGTATTTCAAAATTTTACAAAATATTGATGAACTATAAAACAACACCCAAAACCTCATATTAGAAATATATAACAAAAGGGTACTCAATACAGTTAACTGAAGATATTAAAACTTTTTATTATCGATAACATATACATCCTTTACACAATACTGGAAACTTTTTAATTGGAAATGCTTGTACAGAGCATTCTTAACCCCAGGTAGAATCTGTAAAATTAGTTTTTCCATAAAAAGAATATGTTGGAGATGTGAGCATGCAGATTGGAACCACATTTTCTTTGATTGTGTTAAAATTAAGCCATTTTGGAATGGTATCAATAACTTTTTACAAGCTTTATTTAATGAATCATTTTATTTAACTAAAGGTCTTGTATTATTAAATGTGAGTGAAGGTCCTCATTTGAATAGGTCAAACATGTATCTAGTATGGACTATACTTGCAATTTCAAGGAAGTGTATAACAAGAAGATGGAATACAAACACAATACCAACTTTGGAAGACTTCTACAGCCTAGTGAAGACCACAGCATTATTGTAAATTAAAATTAAAGTACTAAGAATTTATCCAAAACCATTTATCAACAACCCTTGGGAAAAATTCTTATTGTTGATTGACACTATACAATAATTATCAGACAATCTGATAATGGATTGGACATACTTATAAAGTAACTGTATACATTAAGATCAGTTATCTAGTATCAGGCTAATGTAAATAGTGTACATAGTTATTTAAGATGTTATGTATAAATACTATGGAATTCATTTAAATGTATTTGAAAAATAAAAAAAAAAAATTTGAGAGAAGACCCCTTCTCAAACTCTCTGCTACATATAACTTACTATGTGACAACTGGACCTTAAAGAATTAGATGGCTTTTTTGTTGTATGTTTGTTTTTCCCTGGCAATAGTGTAGTAGTCAAATGTACTCATCCTTACTTTTTGCAAGCTAGGTTCACATAATTTTGATCTGAAAGTGTGAATTTCAAACTGTTGGCTGTATCACAATAGCATTGGAATAGGAAAGGCTTAAAAGACATTTTTCTATCATACAGTACAAACATAATGAAAGCTATTTTAATTTATATGCCTTTCTACCATATTGTATCCCTTCTTTAAGGGTATAATTTAAATTATAAAAACATCTGATTTTCAAAACAATAAATAATCACATAAGTGTGGCAGTGATGTCTGCTGTGTTTCCATATTGGTCTGTAATATATTAAGTGGAAATATTGTGCAATTAAATATTTATTAATCCTCATCTGTTTGACTTTGCTTATTCCTGTGTCCATAGATAATGAAAATTACCTTCCAACTCCGAGGAGTTCCTACAATCCTTATTCTGGCAGCAGCGGCAGTAAACAGCTCCTTCTGGCCATCGTTGGTTCAGTTTCTGCTACATGCATCACCATCCTCATTGCTCTTGCTGCTTTGCTTTGCATCCGTCGGAGAATGCTGAAACCCTTTCGATCTTTTACTTACCAGTCTGGATTGGTAAGTATCCCACTTGTAAACAGAACAACAGTAATCAAAATGTGTTTGTAACAGTAATGAGCAAACATGTATAAGTATACGTATCTTTTTACCCTATTCACTGCTAACCACTGTGAAATATGACATGTTAGCCATTCAAGATCCCATAGTATTTACTATCATTGTGTAATGACCATGTAGGAGGCACTTTATATCCTTTATGAGATAGCTAAGTTTACATGCAAAGACATTACTCATTTATTTGAACATTACATCGGAATGACAGTGGGATGATTGCACAAGGCAGACTATATTTTTTTGAAGTATTTCATCTATAAATATACATCAAATTGCCCTTCTCTATGTTTATTTATGTATTTGTTAAAAATAGTATAAAGACTAGACATTTCATTATATTTATTTTTTATAATTTTTAATAATACCTGGTAGAAAGTCAAGATAAAGAAACTGTTCAAAGAGAGTTTAGAAACAATATTGTACATCTGTCCCCAAAATAATAGCATATGTTACTAGGCAGATTTTCATCTAGGTATAACTGTCTCACATTTATGCAGAGACTGTAGAAGGTTTCACTTCCATGGCCATCTGTTCTTATAGTTCTTTGTTGTAATCACCATTCCATATTAAACTGTACCTTTGCTGGTGACATAGAGGAACTCAAGTTAGACAAGTAGTTTCGGTTCTACAGAGCACAGACAGGGAAGGGTGGGTATGCCTATCCTGTGGTTGAGGGAGTACTCTGGGTGGTTTTCAAGTTGAAGCCCTGATAGTAGCCGAGGATCAGAGAGCTCATCTAGCTGGGAATGTTGCATGGGTTGAGTAGGCATGATGATTCTGCAGGGCTGAAGTGAACATATCCACAGACCATGTCTCATAGCCTGCCAGCTTACCATAACATGTCAGCATGATGGAGGGAAGGGATATGGCCTCAGCTAGACAATAGTATGATACCTCTGCTTTTCTTACCCTCCTCTCCTGGGTGCAATGGATACATGCTCATCAGGCCAGGACATCATTCTCATCTGAAGGAATGGGACACATCCAACAATGGGATATGGCAGAGAGTCCCCAAGGCAGTATTACTGGGAAAGAGGATGCTATGGAGGAAAGCCAGGGATCTGAAATCAGTAATAAGCTGATGAGAAATAAGTACAGTTTATACATATATATATATATATATATATATATATATATATATATATATATATATATATATATATATATATATATATATATATATATATATATATATATATATATATATATATATATATATATATGTGTGTGTGTGTGTGAATTTGGCCCTTTCCCCATTGTTATGAGACCCTGGAACTGGTTTATATACTTAGTAAGAGGTGTGGAGGGGTGCAGCTTCCCTACATTGCTTTAATCAAATTATAGGAATCCATATCTACACACACACACACACACACACACACACACACACACACACACACACACACACACATATTTGTAAATATTAAGCTGAGCTGTAATTGCATGGAACTGTTATCAGCCTCTGTACATTCATTCTCCTTTCACTTTTCCTGGTCACACCCACATTATCAGGATGAGAATTTCAGCTCCAGCAAATGTAGAGATATCATTTTAACCTAGTAAACATTTGCAAACGTTGTCTTTATTGGGTAATGGGACAGAGAGCCCTGACTACACTTTAGGTGACTGGAGTTTAGTTTACCCAGAACTGAAGGAATTGACCAGGAAGGGGAGGAGTGAAAGGACTGTGCCACCTGACAAGGAAGGGGGGGAGTGAAAGGACTGTGCCACATCTCATTTGTTTGGGTGGATCCCCCCCCCCCCCCCATCATCTAGGGCTGCCCATCAACTTTAAATTAAGGAGCAAAACAAAAAACACTATTTTCTCTTGCTGCATTTGTGGCAAGCAGCTACAACAATTTATGCCATACATAGCATGCTTCAGTTCTGACAAAAAATACATTATCAGCATTCATTTTTGATTGTACTCCCTAACACTTTCCACCCATGGTGTCTGCCCCTTGAACCCACCCTAGCTACATCTTTGCAGCAGACATATTACTGGGATCATAGGTTTATAGCTCACCACTGCACAACAAATCAGTTAAACCTTTTGAAGTCCAGTCACTGTAATACCACTGGTACACCCAACTGGTTGACCTCCTCTTTCCATAAGAAATTGGGAAGAAGACTAGGCCTCGGATAAATGTGTTATTTTCCATCCATTCATCTAAGTTAGAGTTGGAAATGGTGAGGGACATGTTTTTCTCTACTAAAAGATGGACTGTGTTCCAGACATTGGGAATTCTTTAACATAGACAGCAGTCATGACAGCGACTCCCATTTATTTGGCAGGTGCTCAAGAATTCCTGTTTATCAGACTGCATGATGCTGCATTTTTAGTATTCAGCTTTAATATTGCCACAACAAGCTTGCCTCAGTTAGGCCCACTTGCATCATCAAAATGCCTTTGGGGGAGTTGATGATGGCTCCAAGCTTGCAGTCATCCACAAACTCTTGCTATCCAGAGGCCTTTAAAATCAGATTTGACATCAGAGGAGTAGATCTCAAGATGCCAAAGAAAAATAGTCAAAAACAGCACCCCCCACCCCCCACCCCATGGTGTACACCATTGTTGATGAAGGGTAGTGTGCCATTAGCTTAAATAGAATGATGCCTGTCATTGAGTCAGTTGGTAGTCTAGCAGGTTACATAGGAATTCGTATTGTTTGAGCAGTCTGTTCATCCCAGAATGGAGTACAATGTCAGAAGCCTTAGTCAAATTAAGGTAAGCTGTGTTCATGGAATTTCTCTTGTCTAGTAATTCTGTGACTCTTTCAGAGAAGTCAACTATGATTAACAGCCATGATCCTATTTTACAAATACAAATTGGTTAGGAGATTGTAGAGTTCCTATGTCCCTGTTAATGAGGTACATGATGATGTATTACCTTGCAAATGATGTTACTGAAACTGATATCTGTATATTTGCCAGGGTCTATGATGAGGCCTCCATTGTGTATGGAACTATTATACTGTTTTCCAGGATTTTGGTACTTATGCAGTACAGATGCTGTAACTGAATAGGTTAAAGAGGAAGTCTAATAGGACCCAATTCATACTAAAAAGGAAACAACCCTTATAGGTTATCAGGACCAAGAGAGCTGGTGTATTTGGCCTTGATCAATGCTTTTTAGTATCTCTTCTTAGATATTTACTGGGCAGCTATGGACTCGATATTTTGCAATGGATAGCTTGGAAGCACAGCGGTGAAAATTTGGAGATAAATTTATCTGCAAAAATCTAAGCTATATTACATTGTGAAAGTAGCTGACTCCAAGTCAGACTGCCAACTAATCATGAGTGGTGTCCCACAGGGGTTGATCCTGGGTCCTGTCCTGTTTGGTATCTACTTCTCTGAAGTCCAGGCCAACATGAAGGGCTCTGGCTGACAATGTTCGCAGACGATTGCAAGTTGGGAGCTATTATTAACTCTCCAAGTGATGTTGACAACCTACAGAATGGTCTCACTGAGACCAATGACTGGTGTCAGAACCATGGCCTTAAGCTCAGTGCCAAAAAATGTGTCGTCATCCCCTTTGGGAAAAACCCAGTTCCCATGAATTACCATATTGATGGTAGTCTATTGAACACAGAAGGCATTAAAAGAGATCTGGGAACACAGGTTGACAGCAACCTCTCTTTTGATCACCACATTGCCACTGTGGTCAGAAAGTCCTTCTATGTGGTACATCTCATTACTAAGGGTTCTGCATCAAGGAAGAAAGAGGTCATTGTCTCCCTCTACTCTTCCTTCATTAGGCCAACATCGAGTACAATACCCCATTTGGCATGTACCTCACTAGACACCTGCAACAACTGGAGAGGCCGCAAAAGTACCTCACAAAGAGCATCTTAGGCCTTAAACACTTGTCCTATATGGATAGACTCAAAAAACTCCAACTATTCTCTGTCTCATATCGCCTATTTAGAGGAGATCTCTGCTTGACTTACAAAGCCATGTCTGACCCAGCTCTGTTAGAAATGCTACATCTAAAGAAATCCCAATCCCTCCGCACCACATGCTCCAGAGACCTCAACCTCCTTACCACAATTAACAGGACATGCTGGAGGGACAGATTCATAACCCAGAGACTGCCGATGCTATGGAATAGACTTCCCATACATGTCAAGCAGAGCACCTCACCCACCCTCTTCAAGAGAAATCTTGATGAGTGGATCGGAAACAGAAAATTCACCCTGGGGATAACTCCAGTGGCTCTTCTCGACAGAGGCACTGGGTGGCACTATGCCAGAGTAATCCTATGGCTAGGCTTGTAAAGGCCCCAGGCTATTAGCCTAGTACACACCTATGAACCTATGAACCTAGATCTTCAGCATTTGAGTGGGTGTTTTGTAATGAATAGTAACATGAGCAAAAGTTGAGATGGGAGTATAAATTCTGCGTATATGAGTAGTATTTGTTAGAGTCATTGAGGCATGAGGGAACTTCTGAAACATCTGAAGTCATCAGTGAGTGTAACAAGACTGTTTGGAGAAGTCTCTAAGGATGATTGGGTTGGTTATTGACCTGCATGGGAAAGTATGGTGACTAAAACAGTATGATGGTCTAATGTAACATGTGGCTATGACAATGGGGGAAGAAGAGAGAGGACCTGTGTTTGTGAGGAGAACACTGCACTGCACATATCAGTGTCCCTAATGGAGGATGTACTATTTCATCAAGGGAGTTTGCAATGATAAAGTCAAGAAAGTGTTGAGAATATTTATTTGTACAAGTGTAGGTGCACTTGTTTATTCAGTGGAAGTTAAAGTCACCTAGAAAGTTGATATTTGGGCTAATGGAGAGGCCCTGTAGTTTTTTATAATATATTTTGTGATTCACAGCTTTTATGGATGTGATTCTATAGCTGGCAGGGATGTAGTATAAGGTGCCATTTACTAATATTAGGGTATGATGGAGTTTGAGGTCATTGCCCTGGTCAGGTAATCTATAAGTGATGGAGTTCCAGACAAAAATAGTCAGACCACCATCAGGGTTACTGCTATATGCACCTTTTGGCTTAGTGAGTGGTAGACAGAGTAGCCAGATAAGAAGGGAGTGTTGTCAATTTTCTGGAGCCACATTTCATTAACAACACAGGTATCTATGTTTTCCACAGGGGAGGGCATTTTCTTATTTAGACTCCAAGCACTTAGCAGCACTACACTGATATTTGCAAGATCTGAATTTTGATTTATTATATTGTTAGACTGAGTAGACCAGCATTGCCTAAAAAGATGCCATGGGACTAGAGAAAGTCTTAGCCAATATGAGAAAGCCCTAATGATGCAGTTATATGTCTTCTTTGATGAAACAGGTGGGCCTGTCTTCCACCTCCCTCCAAGCGAACACACACCAGAACTCCTCTGAATGACGCCAATAGCTACACCAATTATTAAAGTCAGTCATCTTTTGGTTATATTGTGGAATCATTCTCAGTGACGGTATGATACTGCTCAAGTCTAGTTTATTCACAGCCTTAGAAACATACAGAGTAACGTCATGCCCCTCCTCATATAGTCCATGGACTTTCACTGCAAGTCATTCAAACCCACATGAACAATTACCATGTCATATTCATACTCTGGGTGAAAAAATGTGACTCGTCTCATGATATGGTGCACCTTAGAGATTCCCTGTCTTTGCTCAGACATGTGACAGGAGTACCAGTGTGTCAGACTGTGGAATAACCTGTAGCAAATGCATTACCATGCTGAGTAGACTGCTCTTGTAGCATGAAGGGTTTGGCCACACCATTCTGGCAACTCTTATCTGTGATGATGGTTGAAGACGTTAAATGTTGCATGGAATGGATGTTAGTGTATTAGCGAGGTTTGGTTGCAGAGCACACATCTACAGTTCAGACCTAGGAGGTTTTTGTTGTTTTTGAAACAATTTGCAGCACCTCAGCATATGAAGATCTTATGTTTGTCTTGCAGCATGTAGGTGCAGTCTTAATATGGGGTAACGATACCCAGTTTTGCATGAAGGGTTTGCTTCTAGTTGTAATAAGTACATATAATTCTCACATGTGGACTTATCCTGTAGTAACAGCAAATGGCTGTCAGTAAGAATATGGCTGCTTACACTGAGTCTCAGGGTACATATTAGAAGGCTGGGACTAGATGGAGTAGACAAACTGATGACCCAGGGTTGCTCTAGAGATGCCAGGTGGTATATTTTATATAATGTAATAGAATATGATGACCCTTGATATGTGTAAGGGAAAAAGAGTAGCTACATGATATATAAAGAGGCAGTAAAACAGTGCAAGCAGTGCAATGTAGCATAATATAGCCCAGTATAGTACCTGCCTGATATGTAACAGGACAGTGAAATCTGTGACTGGACAATGCAAAGTACTGCAGCTCTGTATAATATAGAACAGTACAGGGCAATATAATGCAGTAAAATATAGTGCAAATCAATATACCTCAATAGAGTGCTACCCAATACTGCTTCATACAGTATAGCCCATTAGAGTACAGTATTATAAGGATAAAAGATCAACAATTACAGATGCCACAGCAGAAAAAAGCAAAATCATTTCAGGTATTTACAGCATGAGTGCCTGAGTGACAGGTGTTAACCTAGTACTAGTTATTAGTGTACCATTGGGTAGCTAGTACAGATGTTAATGCACAATAATAATAATAAAAAAACATTAATACAACTCCCTCTGAGACTCCATGCGTTGCTTAATACAATAGACAAACTATCACAAGATTCTACAAGATGGATAATGCAATAGGCAAAATGTTACAAAAGGCAAATAAGCACAAGTAAGTGCAGAAAAGTAGAAGTAATGCAGCAAGGTGTGAAATACTATCACAGCAAGGCTATAGCACAGCAGTGCAGTATTAGCCACAGCAAGGATACAGTATAGCAGGACTGTGATCAATTAATCACAGTTCAGAAATACAACCAGGGACCAATAATTAGGATGTTAAATAGCCATCAGAAGGTACAGCAAATTACCTCCACACGCAACCACGTGTAGCAAGGTATAGGCAAGCACTAGGGTGTAATAGTTAAGTTAATGGGTGTTGGAAGGAGTTGTACAGTTACCAAGATCAGTATTTGCCGCTGTCATATGCACTCTGGTCATGTGATGTGTATTCCACAAACTTGCTGCATGGTGTCCCGCACCTCCCACATGTTGTAAAATTTCAAGTCAAATCCAGTTGCATACTATAAGGAAGTTGGTCTTGTTACAGTCTATCACCATGGGGCATCAGGATCCACAAATATGACAAGTTTAAATCCGATCCCAAGAGCACAGAGGCCAATAAAAATTAGCACTGCTATGTAACCAATAGGAATTCAAATTGAAACATCAGCAGTGGTATCCTCTTACCTCACCGGTATCTTCAAGATACACCAATTTCAGATCCAGAGTTACCACATCACAAAAAAGAACTTTCAAATCAGTGGTATCGCACTCTAATGTATAAAATAAATACAAGAATGTTTCTTCCCAGATTAATGGGATTTTCAGTCTACAGCAGGTAAGGCCCCTTTTTATTGCTAAACCTGTTTTTGCTTATGGTACATTGCTGCTAGAACCTGCTGCTTCTGAAACTTAACAGCTTGAGGGTGTAGCCTCCTGTAAGTGAACTCCCTACATATGTAGAAAATGTTTCTTTCATCTTATCTGAGGCTGAGCTTTCTACCCCCTGCCCCTCATCTTGGGCTCCCATCCATTATTGCAGTTAATTCTATGACCCTTTGGACTACAAAATATTCTGACTGGCATTTTTTACTGTACAGCAGATGTTTTCTAGGATGTCATCTCTTACTAATATTGAGGACTAAAGGCCACCTTTTCTGCTTACATTTCTTGGTCTGGATCCTGATCCAAGCCCCAGTTTCTCTCAAGGCCACCAGTCAACCTATCATCGCCTGCATCAGTATCAGTGCTCTTGTAGGCCATCAATACCCTCAACCACAATGGTTCCATTTCTGACCTGACATTTATGACCTCAGTTCCTTCAAGGCTTGAACTTCCTTTGATGTTGGGAATTGATTTGTTGGAACCATCTTCAGTCCCATGTCTTTAGAGACTGAGTATCTCATCCCCAGAGTTAGCCTTTCAATGTCACCCGCAGCTATGACACAGATGGTTGCCTAAACCTTGAGGTTCAGTGTGACTCTATTGGTATCATAGATGAGATTGCATTCTCATTTTCTCTCTCAGGTCTGCAATAGTCCAAATTTAATCCCTTTTGGTCAACATATTCAGTCTTAGCTTTGGGGCCAATGCTTGGCTCAATTCCTTTAATGCAGGCTTCCCTGCATGAGATACTCCCTGGAATGATTCAGAATATGGTTTATGGGCCTCCTATACCATCTACTAATTCTATCCATTCCCTCCAGTCCAGAGCAGAGAAATTGAGGGTATCAGCAAGATGTAGTGCTTGTGTCTAACTTTTATTTTTCAGTCTCCTTGCCATCCTTTCCTCTGGAGGTCTGAGACAAGGCTAGGAAGACTTTCTTGATGAGTTTCCCAGCCTAGATAAAGACAAGGACTAGAAGACATGTTCTACGACCCTTCTACCCAATGGCTCCCAAGTTCACAGACATTTTGAAAGTCATCTGGACAAAAACAAAATAGCCCTAAGACACCCCCCCCCCCCCAGTGAATCAGAATCCATCACTGCTAGGTCTTCTGATCCTCCCAGGTATCCCTCTTAGGTTGTTCCCCTGGATAATGAAATGGCTGAGTTAGTCACACAAAATAAGTGATATGAAAATAACAGTCTGAAAGATTAAGACAAAATCCTAAGACTGCTCTAGATATTTGCAAAATCCTTTGATGGACTTTATAATTTTCTCATTTCCTTGTAAGAAATCTCAGGTCAAGGCTGGTCATCCTCCTAGAGAAGAGATACAAGAAATGTAGACTTGGAAAGCAACTATTTTTATCCTTCACTTTTCTCTCTGGGTGTTAAAATGCATGCTGCACTGGCTGAGGTTCCAGAGGGACTTAACTGATGAAACTGTTGGCAATCTTGAATGATTGCCAGCCTCTAGTCTGAAAACCAAATTGGAATCCCGGCCATCTGTCTTTGCCTTGATGTCTAACCAAACTAGGCTCCCCACACACATCACTATGTTTTGTTCAGCCAAGATGGCAGGCATAGGACTTGCTAATCATCATCATGTCTATATCTAAATGAATATACATAATATACTAAGGGTGATTTCATGGATGCCCCATTTGATGGAACCATAGTAAAAGATGAGTTGGAGAAAGGCTGCTGTTAACTTCCAAGCCCCTCACATCCATTTTCTCAGAATAATAGAGCCCATGTCAGGTTTGGTTTTGACATTTTCAACAAAAGAGCTTCTGGGGGTTCTGAAAGAGTTTACAGCAGATGATGAAACTCTGTAATAGCTGAGATCCTAGAGAAGGTTTTCATCAGTACAGCCAGAGATACCATTGTCTTTCTTCAGGAGGAGAGCAGGCTACTCCTTCAGACTTTTCCTAACTGCTCCTCAGTGGCATTTATAGTTCATCTGTCCTCCACTGGTCTGTGTGGGTAGGCTATCACCTGCAACAGGAGGGTCCAGAAATAGTATCCAGAGGATATTCTATTCCTTTCAGGACAATTCTCAAGCTGCATTTTTCTTTCTCCTCGATATCCCAACCCATTAAATGGCAGTAGCCAGATTAGAAGCACATAGCTTGATCTTAAAAAGAACCATCCAAGACATCCTGCCAGATCAGAAATGGGAAGCTTTTACTCATGGTTCTTTTTGGTTCCCAAGAACACAAATTACCTCCAGCCAGTTTTAATTTAAGCAATTCCAAATTTTGTGTGCAAAACTCTCCATAACTCTTTCACAGAGAGACAGTGCTGGCTCCACAATTCAAAGCAAAAAGCCACAATATTCCACATTCTGTGAGTTAGTTCATATTAAGGCTTTATGATGGGCAATATAAGTGGATTCTTACTTGACCTGTCTAGTGCAGCTAAAAAGACACTAAATGTTGTTTTTATACTATTCATTTATATTGCCATATTGTTCATATTTCTCTAAATATCTCACCAAGTGGCACAGATATACAAGGTTAGTCTCACATGAAAGTTTACAGCTAGATAAATAAAATGCTCCAACAATATTTGTATAACTTGAATGGTTATTAAGATATTTTAAGTTGTTTACAAAAGTCTACAAAAATGAATATGTACTTTGTTTATTGTGTCTTGTAAAACCCAGATTAAGGCCTAGAATCTAATGAACGTAATTGCTGTAAACATTAGTTGTGGTTCTAAAGACAAGAGCATTTGTTTGAACTATTAAGACATAACTTGATTTTAGCAAAAGGTTCAGGATGCACCCATTGTTAGTTACAGTGTAAACATCCAGTATATAATTATGGTGTATCAACGACTGTGATGGCACCGGTTAGCACAGACTCCAATGTTAATGTTCCAAAGATAATTTTGCAGGGAATGATGGCAACACAGAAGAGGAAATTGCATCAAATATAAAAAAAATCATCAAAGCTAAGGTGAAAAGGGTTTTTTGATTAATCAGGTGGGAAGACAGCTCTGTGGTAGTTGATGAGACTGAGCTCCATTATCAGCAGACACAGTGCAGGTAGGAGAATAAGATGATTTCAGTACATCAGGGCACTGGAACCAAGGAGTGTCTAAACTGCAGCACTGCAGAAATAAGGAAAAAAGAAAGAGAAGGCACCATTCTGATATATTTCTGGTACATTAACCACAAAAAATAAAGCTAGAATATGGAGCATGATTAATGGCTTATAGTGCCTGCATATTTGAACTGTTTCTTACTGGAATTGGTACACCTTGTTTGCTGTAGCATAGACTAGATCCAGGCCTGCTGAATCTAGCTTTGTTTGTATGCTTGTTTGCTTGTTATTTCCCTGAAATGCTAATTTGACCTAAAACATGGCTTTTCAGTGCTTCTGTGGATCCCTAGTGACATCTGCATTGCTTACTGTACTTATTTCCTTGTTTCACTTGAAAGAAAGTTACTGTTTGTCATTTTTGCATTTAAGTTACCTGTAACACATTGCATTTAAGTTACCTGGCACTTGCTCACTAAAGCAATTATATGTCAGCACTAAAAAATTAAAAGCACTACACCCTCACAAACTCCCCTTGAGTACCTTGTTCCCCATTGGCCCTTTTTTTTTTTCAGTTATAAAGGAATTCCCAATACTATTCTAGCATGCCAAAAGGTCAATCTCCTCTCCGGTCCAGCTGGTGAATCTGGGAATCTTGAGGCAATGTTACAACTGCCTCATGTACACAGACAGCCCTCTCCTCCTCCCAACAAATTCCAACACATGTGAGAGATGCAACCATATACCCAAACTGGACGCTAAGCTCTCTCAACTCAGTACTGGCGAAACCTGTCAGGAGGAGAAGGAAACCACACTCACTACAATTCCAGTCTCACATAGACCTACCACGACAGCAAACCAAACACATAAACACACAAACACATACTCGGAGGCTCTAAATAAAAATCTGCCTAAGCAGCAGAGACCTCCAAAGCAGACAACCAAGCAACCGCTACCCCAAAACAAAACACGTGCAACACATTGCTCACGAAGCCAGTGTGCCGAACAGTCACAGCCCTTAAGGCTAAACAACACACCTGATACACTTGTAATAGGTGACTCTATCATCAGGCACATTGACATCCCACTC
The DNA here is from genome assembly GCF_019279795.1 of Protopterus annectens. Lineage (NCBI taxonomy): Eukaryota > Metazoa > Chordata > Ceratodontiformes > Protopteridae > Protopterus > Protopterus annectens. Next base: position 432,946,833 of record NC_056744.1, on the reverse strand, counting down.
ACCAGGCTGAACAAGGATAAGGTCACGGTGAGCTGCCTGTCGGGCGCTAGGATCCGCCACATAACACAAGCACTCAGGTCACTCCAAGGCAAGTACAAATATGACTCAATCATTGTCCATGCTGGTGTGAATGACCTGAGACGTACCTCCCTGGACTACATGAAAAGAGACATAGAGGAGTTCTCTGACCATGTGGCTCAGGCCAGTATGACCCTGACCTTGAGTAGCATCTTACCCTCACCAAGAATGATGCCACAATATGAAGACAAGATGATCAAATTCAACAATTGGCTTAAGTATTGGTGTCATTCAAAGGGGATCCAATGCCTGTCAGCCTGGGATGGCATGCTCGACAAGCCACGATGCTTCGCTAGGGACGGCTTGCACCTGTCACCCCTGGGCTTTTGGATATTGGCAAAGGCTCTTGCTACCCCCATAGTGCCTTTTTTAGGCAAGGCTCAAAAGACAAACCCACCTCTATAGGTATCACAAGGGATAAGAAACTAAGAGTAATGCTACTCAACGCCAGAAGTCTAAACTTCAAGATGCATGCACTCGAAACTCTCCTTAGCATGGAGAACATCGATATCTGTGCAGTAACAGAAACCTGGTTCAAGGCTCCCGAGAGCACCCCAGCACTACCAGGTTATACCTCATACCATGCTTTTCGGCCCCAAAACTTGGACCGAACCAGAAAAGGAGGGGGGGTATCAATATTCATCAAAGATACCCACACCTCCAGGTTGGTGGCACAGCACGAAGCATCAGAGACTATCCATGTGCAACTAACAGTGGGAAAAACTGCCTTCCAGTTTTTAGCCTGCTACAGACCACCCTCCCAAACCCAGGAACCCCACTCGGCCTTCCTGAGAACACTGGAAAATATGAAGGTCTCTCCAAACACCATTATATTGGGCGACTTCAACTACCCAAACATAGACTGGGAGCATTACTCTAGCTCCAACACCCTAGCTCAAAGGTTCCTAGAATTTATAAACGCAAATGCTATGGAACAACTTGTTACCACTCCCACAAGAGGGGAAAACATACTGGACCTGATCATCACCAACATGGGGACTCTATGCTCCAGACCAGAAGTGTATCCCTCACTGGTAAGATCAGATCATAAACTAATCTCACTGGATATTCACATCCCGACCCCACCCCCTGCCCAGAAAACCACAGTGAAAAACTTCTCTAAAGAAAATTTCACACTCCTCAAAACTGAGGTGGAATCCTTCAAAGCCCCCGGGCCTGTGGAAAATACGGCCCAGACCACAGAATCCTTTATAAATGCATTCTATGAACACCTTCAGGAATGCATGGATCATGCAATCCCAAATAAAACCAAGAACCAATCCTCCAAAGGCAGACGTCCTGTCTGGTGGACCCCAGCCATAAACAAACTATACAATAGAAGGAGGAAGCTACTACATGATACATGATAGAGCAAAATCCCAAAAAGGGAAGCCATCTCTGATCAGTGTTAGCAAAAAACTAAGAGCACTCATAAAATCGTCTAAGGCCAGCTTCGAGAGAAAAATTGCACAGGACACTAAGGATAATCACAAGGCTTTCTTTAGTTATGTTAGGAACCTGGGTGGGAATTCCCAGATATGCTCAGAATTAGTCCAAAATGACAAAAAATACACCGAACCCACAGACATTGCCAACATCCTAGCTGACAGGTTCAGCACAAACTTCCCCCCCCCCTCCCCACCAAAAGGGCAAATATCTATCCCAACAGAGTGCTGCCCCCCTGACATCTCAAATGCTCAGGTAAGAGCCGCCCTCTCCAAAGCAAAAAACACAACATCAATGGGACCAGATGGTGTCCCGGGTTGTGTCCTACATGAACTCCAAGAAGAGCTAAACCCAAACATAAAACTACTGTTCAATCTCAGCCTTACTACAGGATATGTACCCAAAGAGTGGCGTACAGCAACAGTGGTCCCTCTCCACAAAGGTGGTGCCTCAACGTATCCTGGAAACTATCGCCCTATAAGCCTGACTAGCTTGGTCTGCAAAGCTATGGAAAGGATCATCATGGACCTCATAAAAAAAGATATTGGGGACCTACAGACACTGGATCCTACCCAGTTCGGCTTTGTTAAGGGCAGATCCTGCCTCTTAAACCTGGTCGATTTCTTTGAAATAGTCACCAAGGCCATTGATGAGGGGAAGGTGGTCCACACAGCCTACCTGGACCTCGCAAAAGCCTTCGATACAATACCCCACTCGGGAATTATAGATAAGCTCACCAGCTTAAATATAAACCCCTATGTCACTAGATGGGTTGCAAACTGGCTCAAGGACAGAACCCACATGGTTAGAATTGCTGGAGCCATGTCAGACTCCAAGCCAGTTACAAGTGGCGTCCCACAAGGCTCAGTCCTGGGACCTCTCCTGTTCAGTATATATTTCTTGGAGGTACAGGCAAACACAGAAGGACTGTGGCTGACCAAGTTCGCAGCAAACCACGCACACCACAAACCCAGTCTCACATAGACCTATCACAACTGCAAACCAAACACATAAACACACAAAAACATACTCGGAGGCTCTGATTAAAAATCTACCAAAACAACAGAGGCCTCCAAAGCAGACACCCAAGTGACCACTACCTCAAGACATAGCACATGCAACACATAGTTCACAAAGTCAGTGTGCTAAACAGTCAGAGCCCTTAAGGCCAAACAACATGCCAGATACACTTGTAATAGGTGACTCCATAGTCAGACACACTGACGTCCCGCTCACCAGACTGAACAAGGAAAAGGTTACAGTAAGCAGCCTGTCGGGCACTAGAATCTCCCACATAACACAAGCACTCAGGTCACTCCAAAGCAAGTACAAATATGACTCAGTCATTGTCCATGCCGGTGTGAATGACCTGAGATGTACCTCCCTGGACTACATGAAAAGAGACATAGAGGAGCTCTCTGATTATGTAGCCCAGGCCGGTATGACCCTGACCCTGAGCAGCATCTTACCCTCACCAAGAATGATGCCACAGTACAAAGACAAAATGATCAGCTTCAACAATTGGCTTAATTACTGGTGTCATTCTAAGGGGATCCAATGTCTGTTTGCTTGGGATGACATGCTTGACAAGCCATGCTGCTTCACAAGGGATGGCTTGCACCTGTCACCCCTGGGCTTCTGGATATTGGCCAAGGCTCTTGCCACCACCATAGTGCCTTTTTTAGGCAAGGCTCAAAAGACAAACCCACCTCCCTAGAAAGCACAAGTGAAAAAAAACTAAGGGTAATGCTGCTCAATGCCAGAAGTCTAAACCTCAAGATGCATGCTCTCTAAGCCCTCCTCAGTATGGAGAACATCGGTGTCTGTGCAGTGACTGAAACCTGGTTCAAGGCTCCTGAGAGCACCCCAGCACTACCAGGTTTTACCTCATATCATGCTTTCCGGCCCCAAAACTTGGACCGAACTACAAAAGGAGGGGGAGTATCCATATTCATCAAAGATACCCACACCTCCAGGTTAGTGGCAATGCACGGAGCATCGGAGACCATCCAGGTGCAACTAACCATAGGCAAAACTGCCCTACAGTTTGTAGCATGCTACAGACCACCCTCTCAAACTCAGGAACCCCACTCAGCCTTCCTGAAGACACTGGAGAGTATGAATGTCTCTCCAAATACCATCATATTGGGAGACTTCAACTACCCAAACATAGACTGGGAACATTACTCAAACCCCAACACCCTAGTCCAAAGGTTCCTAGAATTCATAAACTCAAATGCGATGGAACAACTAGTCACCACTCCCACAAGAGGAGAAAATATACTAGACCTGATCATCACAAACATGGGGACAAAATGCTCCACACCGGAAGTATACCCCTCATTGGTGAGATCAGACCATAAATTAATCTCACTGGAAATCCACATCCCGCCCCCACTCCCTGCACAAAAGACCACAGTGAAGAACTTCTCAAAAGCCAACTTTGCACTTCTTAAGACTGAAGTGGTATCCTTCAAGGCCCCTGGGCCAATGGAAACCACAACCCACACTGCTGAATCCTTTATAAATGCCTTCTACGGGCACCTACAAGAATGCATGGATCATGCAATCCCTAATAAAACCAAGAGCCATTCCCCCAAAGGCAGGCGCCCTGTCTGGTGGACCCCAGCCATTAACAAACTTTACAACAGGAGGAGGAAGCTACTACATGACAGAGCAAAATCCCTAAAAGGGAAGGCATCTCTGATCAGTACTAGCAAAAAACTACGATCACTCATAAAATCATCCAAGGCCAGCTTTGAGAGAAAAATCGCAAAAGACACAAAAGACAATCACAAGGCCTTCTTTAGCTATGTTAGAAACCTGGGTGGAAACTCCCAGATATGCTCAGAGTTAGTCTAAAATGACACAAAATACACTGAACACACAGACATTGCCAACATTCTGGCAGCCAGGTTCAGTGCAAATTTCTCCGCCCCCTCCCCCCCAAAAGGAGAAATATCTATCCCAGCAGAGTGCAGCCTCCCTAACATCTCAGATGCCCAGGTGAGAGCCACCCTCACCAAAGCTAAAAACACAGCATCAATGGGACCGGACGGTGTCCCGGGCTGCGTGTTACATGAACTCCAAGAGGAACTAAACCCACACATAAGGCTGCTGTTTAATCTTAGCCTTACTACAGGATTCGTACCCAAAGAGTGGCGTACAGCAACAGTGGTCCCACTCCACAAAGGCGGTGCTTCTATGGACCCTGGAAATTACTGCCCCATAAGCTTGATGAGCCTGGTCTGCAAAGCTATGGAAAGGATCATTATGGAACTCATAAACAAAGACATTGGGGACCTACAGACATTGGATCCTACCCAATTTGGCTTTGTCAAGGGCAGATCCTGCCTTTTGAACTTGGTCGACTTTTTTGAAACAGTCACTAAGGCCATTGATGAGGGTAAGGCAGTTCACACAGCCTACCTTGACCTTGCAAAAGCCTTCGACACAATACCCCACTCGGGCATCATAGACAAACTCACCAGCTTAAATGTAAACCCATATGTCACAAGATGGGTTGCAAACTGGCTCAAGGACAGAACCCACAAGGTCAGAATTGCTGGAGCTATGTCAGACTCTAAGCCAGTCACAAGCGGTGTCCCACAGGGCTCAGTCCTGGGACCCCTCTTGTTCGGCATTTATTTTTCCGAGGTGCAAGCAAACATAGGAGGATTGTGGCTGACAAAGTTCGCAGATGACTGCAAACTGGGCACCATAATTGATACTCCAGTGGACACAAGCATCCTTCTGAGAGGCCTCATAGAAATGGATAATTGGTGCCAGAGCCATGGCCTTAAACTGAACGCCAAAAAATGTATAGTCATACCCTTTGGGAAAAACAAGGTACCCACAAATTACCACATAGGTGGTAATCCATTAAGTATGGAAGAGGTAATCAGGGACCTAGGGACCCAAGTTGACAGTAACCTCTCATTTGAAACTCACATTGCCAAGGTGGTTAGGAAGACCTTCTATATTGCCCACCTTATCATGAAGGGATTCACATATAGATCAAGAGAGGTCATTGTGCCCCTGTACTCTTCTCTTATCAGGCCCATGATTGAGTACAATGCCCCATTTGGGATGTATCTTACCCGACACCTGCAGCAGTTGGAAAGACCCCAAAAGTTCCTCACCAAGAGGATAAAGGGTCTCAAACATATGTCATATGCTGCTCGGCTGAAGAAACTCCAGCTCTATTCAGTCACATACTGCCTACTCAGAGGTGATCTATGCCTGACGTACAAGGCCATGTCCAATCCGGAATTAATGGACATGCTCCACCTCTGAAAATCCAAATCCATCAGAGCCACGAGAGCAAGAGATTTGAACCTCAACACAGAAATAAATAGGACGTGCAGGAGGGACAGATTCATAACCCAGAGGCTCCCTACACTCTGGAACAGAATCCCAGTCCATGTTATGCAGAGCCCCTCACTAACTCTCTTCAAGAGAAATCTTGACGAGTGGATGGGAGATCGTAGGTTTACCCCGGGGGTCATCTCTGTGTCACTACTAGACAGAGGCACAGTAAACAAAACCCTAAATGGGTGTAGTATTCTCATCCCAAGGGGTGGCGAAAGCCACACACACTCTGGCTAGGCTTATAAATGCCCTAGGGCAGATAGCCTAGTACGAACGTATGAACCTATGAACTGGGCGCTATAATCGACTCTCCAGCTGACACAAGCATCCTCCAAAAGGACCTCATAGAAACAGACAACTGGTGCCAGAGCCATGGCCTCAAGCTAAACGCCAAAAAGTGTATAGTCATCCCCTTTGGCAAAAGCAAAGTGCCCACAAATTACCACATAGGTGGTAAGCCATTAAGTACGGAAGAAGTAATTAGGGACCTGGGGACCCAAGTTGATAGCAATCTCTCATTTGACAACCACGTGGCCAAAGTGGTTAGAAAAACATTTTATATAGCCCACCTAATCATGAAGGGATTCACATCTAGATCAGGGGAGGTCATCGTGCCTCTTTACTCGTCCCTCATCAGGCCCATAATTGAGTACAATGCCCCTTTTGGGATGTACCTTACCAGACACCTGCAGCAACTGGAAAGACCCCAAAAGTACCTCACCAAGAGGATCAAAGGGCTCAAACAGATGCCATATGCTGCCAGGTTAAAGAAACTCCAGCTCTACTCAGTGGCATACCGCCTGCTCAGAGGCGATCTCTGCCTGACGTATAAAGCCATGTCCAACCCGGAATTAATGGACATGCTGCACCTCAGAAAATCCAAATCCCATCGAGCTACGTGCTCGAGAGACTTGAACCTCAGCACTGAAATAAATAGGACATGCTGGAGGGACAGATTCATAACCCAGAGGCTCCCTTCACTCTGGAATAAAATCCCAGTCCAGGTTAGGCAGAGTCCCTCATTGACTCTCTTCAAGAGGAATCTTGATGAGTGGATGGGGGATCGTAGGTTTACCCTGGGTATCACTTCTGTGTCACTGTTAGACAGAGGCACAGTATACTAACCTCGATAAAGGGCATAGAAAAATAAATTTTAAAATGGGTGGTGAAAGCCAAACGCACTCTGGCTAGGCTTATAAATGCCCTAGGGCAGATAGCCTAGTATGAACCTATGAACCTATGACAGAGAAAGGGGAACAAGAACTGGAAGCATTGCTGCACTTGGCAGATGGACATCTGATGAGCCCATTGTAATAAGCTTCAGTGCTGTGGATCTAAAGTAGGGTGGCCACGGTGGTGCAGCAGTTAGCGTTGCCACCTCACAGCAAGAGGTTCTTCGGTTTGATCCTCAGCTGGGGTGCCTTCTGTGCGAAGTCTGCATGTCCTCCCTGTGGTCACATGGGTTTCCTCTGGATGCTCCGGTTTCCTCCTACATCCCAAAGACATGCTGTAGGTGGATTGGACACTGTAAATTGGCCCTAGGTGTGAGTGTGTGCATGTGTGTGCCTTCTGTGGAAGGTTGGGCGCTGGGCTGGCAACTCAACACTGTAAAACTCCACTGTCAATCATGAGCAGACAGGTAATCCGCTGTGGTGACCTTTAACTGGGAAAAGCCGAAAGATGAAGAAGCTCTCTGGATCTAAAGTACTCCTGTGTAACGTAGAAACAGTAGCAATTATACGATGTTGGACAAATAAAGCAGGAGCCATGTGGGTAAATAAAGAAAAGGAATAAGTACAGATTGAGCCTGTTAACTGTCAGAAATTGTGAGCATATGTAACAGGAGACCCTTCATACATGTGCCTTAAGCTAAGAAGGTAGGGGCCAACTTTGTTAATGCAGAATTTGATTTCTAAGCAGGCAAACATTTAGAAGAGATATTGATTGAAAACTAAGACTGTAACAGCTACAAACAGCAGAGAGAGAAAGAATAACCTCATGATGACTGCCAACAAAGTAGGAAAGTCTTCAAGGTACACCACCACGAGCTTGCACTGTGTCACAGCGATAAAAACACTCTTTATTTGAAGAAAACCAATAAAAATGTTAAAAACACATGAAATTGCCAGCTGAGATAAGCACTTTTGACTTCTTAAGCCTTCTTCAGATCATAAATAATAAAGTGCTGGGTAAAAACATATATACTGTGTTGCAGCCAGTCCAGTGGCTTAAAAGTATTTTTTATCCTATCAGCAGTGCACCCGTTAACTCTTAGTCCTTGGTCAGAAACACTCTGCACAAGATCTAGCTTCCAATCAAAATCCTTTGCTGCTGCTACAGTGTCCACAATCAGGTGCATACACTCTCTGTTCTTTCCATCTCTGCACTCGGAGAAGGTTAGCACCCTGTAGTGTATGTTATTTATGATCTGAAGAAGGCTTAAGAAGTCAAAAGTGCTTATCTCAGCTAGGAATTTCATGTGTTTTTAACATTTTTATGTTTTTTCTTCAAACAAAGAGTGTTTTTATTGCTGTGACACAGTGCAAGCTTGTGGTGGTGTACCTTGAAGACTTTCCTATTTTGTTGTACCACTTTGGGACACCTTTGGCAGTTGGGGGTCGATTGATTTTGTTGTCATGATGACTGTCAGTAGGACAAATTAGCAATAGAGTATATAGAAACAGCAAAACAAGGCTTCAAAAAGTAGTGAAGGTCAACAACAAGTAAGTATCATGAAAGAAAGGAGGAAAGATGAGGAACAAAGGGTTCCTATTATGTGGTCGCATCCTTGAAACTTCTAACCTGAGAACATTGAACTCAGATGTTCGAAGTTTCAAGAATTCGAACGTAAAAAAAAATACAAAACCTAAAACCTACCTAACTGTTGCAAGCTGGGGGGCGTGCCCCCCTGCACCCCCCACACCCCCCACTCTTTAAATATACCAACTCCGAGATGACAATACAGTGCAGAAATGGAAGATCCTGCATTGTGGTTGCTTGCAAAACTTTATTCTTTGTTTTTATTTATTTTTTTTAGTGTTATCAAAGTTCTGACACTTCGAACATAAGGGTTTGACCTTACGGTGTTCGAAGTTTCAGAACTTTAATAATGTAAAAGGAACCCGGAACAAACCATAGACACTAGTAGGAGATCAGCTTAAACAGACCACTACTAAAAGACAGTCTGCATACATGGTAAGAGGCTGAGTATAACAACTTCAGTTATCGAGCACATGATGATATTGAAATATGAAAAGTTAAAAAATTCAGTCTTTGCAAAGCCTGAATGAAGAACAGGGTCTATTATTACTGAATCATATCTCATCATAACAAAAACTAAAAGTTGTCTTTGGTGTCCATAATGTCGTATAGTCTATCTTTCAATCACATTTTTAGTACACTAAGTGTCCCTCCTACTAACCCATTCCTTATAATGATGACAAATATCATAGTGCCTGAAAAAAAGAAAAACAATATATTACCTGGACTCTGGAGAAATTTATCCATCCATTTTCTGTCAACCTTCTGCTATTGACAAGTGAAAAGTCTTGCCCATTCTGGTACATCTTCGAAGATCATATTTTCCACAGTTTCTTCATTACACTATTTCAGACTTCAGATGTATGCAAACAGCACTTTACGTCATCTGCTGTAGCCATCTGTGGAACCATTTTCAATGCTGCCACAGGCAGAAAAAAGTTGTAGAGCACATAATTACAACCAATGTTCGTCCAGCACTGCCCCCAACACCAGTATTCACTCCTACCTTTCCATTCACTGAAACACTCCTCATGTAGTTCTCATTGCCTCCAGAAGATGTTCCCTACTTACAATCCTTCTTCTATATGGCTGCTCCATTGTAGCACTCTTTGTGCCCTTTTCTCCTCTGAAAAAGTCTCTCTTACCTTCATCTTCTTCAAAGGCTTCCAAGTCTGTTCTAACCCTCCTGTGATCCTTCTGGCTTTAAGGGGGAAACATCTGCCTGAGATGCTCCAGTCTTTCATCTTTTCTCCATCCACATCCTCCATGAGGTAAGGCTGTACTCCATTGATAAGACTATGAATGCATCCTCCTTCATTCTCTTCCAGTCATTTCTGCACCTCCAAATTCTAAGTAAAATTAGACCTTCCTGCCATCACTGGGGATCCAGCTTCCTAAGACTCCTAAAAGGGTCAATTTTTTTCTCTGGCAAAGTACATCCAAGTCCATTAGGTATATTGAACAGTCTGAGCTCCCACCTGGTTGCACTTTTATACATCTTCTTCACACATCTGCCTCCTCTATGTCTCAAAGACAAAGTCCTTGGCACATCTGAACTTGTACCATAAACTGAATACCCACAGGGTACAGAACTAGTAAAAAAAAACAAAAGAAGAACCACATCCAAAGCACAAGGCAGAAGTTTTAAGTTTTAATCCAAGTACATCCAAATTCACTTGCTAAGCACTTTCACCATTACAAATGACTTCTTCAGAGTAAGTGAAAATCATCCATACCATACATTAAATACCCAAGCAATTACTCAAACATCCAATAAAAATTAATTAGACAATTAGATAACTGCTTCACAAATTTAAACACTGAATGTGTCCACGCCCAGTGAAGAAGAATAATACCCAAACTTGCTGTTAAAACTAATATGTAAAACATCTTGCCTACAATATATAAAGTTACATTTCTCAGTCAAACAAAAATCACATAAAAGATAATAATAAATACAAAAAAATAAAAAATATATAAAATATTAATGTTGTTAGTAACAAATAGAATAAAGCATATAAGGGTATAAAAATACCTTGTAATCACCTGTTTATGCTATATTCTATTAGCCCTATCTTTTAAAACAGGTTTTAGAGAAATATATTCATTCAAACCTGGTGGGGTTGTTGCATCCAGGATTATTTGCCATTTATATTCCAATAATTCTACCTTCAACCCTTCATCACCTCCTCTTTCAAAACATGTCACTCTATCAATCACAAAGAAAATAAATTTCTTAAAATCAACACAGTGTATACTGTGCATATATAATGCATTGTGTGTGTCCTTATTTTTTATAGCTCTCTTGTGTTCTGCCATCCTGTCTTTTAACCTACAGACAGTTTTGCCCACATAGAATGCATTGCAACTAACACAGGTGGCAATATATACCAACTTCTGTGTTCTAATTAATTTTTATTGGATGTTTAAGTAATTGCTTGGGTATTTAATGTATGGTATGGATGATTTTCACTTACTCTGAAGAAGTGATTTGTAATGGTGAAAGCGCTTAGCAAGTGAATTTGGATGTACTTGGATTAAAACTTAAAACTTCTGCCTTGTGCTTTGGACGTGGTTCTTCTTTTGTTTTTTTTTACTACATCTGAACTTGTGCCTCATGTAACTCTGCCCTTAAAGTTCATCAGTCATCTGTAGAAAACATATTTTGACTTTGTCTGATGAAATTCTACACAACAAATGTCTGAGTCACAAATTCTCACCAATCCAGTCTGTGTCCCCTTTCTAGAGTAATACATAATCCATCACAATAACCAGCCCTCTCTCAGAATAACATCTCCAGAAAGCTACAGTATCCTCACCCTCACCTTCTTCTGTGATACCCAAAACCCAAAGATTGTCTCTCTGGAGTCTAGTTTCGTTTTACCTTACTTTGTACATTAACAGTCCAAGTTGTTTTTAACATCATTACTTCTAATAAGCAGACATTAAGCTGTTTCTCATGCCAACCCCCCCCCCCACACACACACACACACAGAAACAACAGTAGTAGCCCCCCCCCATCATGTAACATTTTTATTCCCCATGTGCATACAACAGAAGTTACCTTTCAGATCGGTCATCTTAGTAGGTGTTTCCTGCAGTACCGCACAAACTGAATCTACCTTGACCTCTGAACTTATCCAATACCTAGCACTCTTCTGCAGTCTCCTGACAGTGTAACTCATACCCTCTTACTGTTACCACACAAATTTAAATTCAGTTTTCTCCTAGACAACTTGTTTCCACAATATACATCACCATCTTGTTCACAAGCTCTGCGGTGCTCCATTGTCTTCATACTTTGGTATAATTATGTGTTCCTCAAAGTTTGAAAAGATAGTTCATTAACATTAAGATTAATAATCTAACTCAAAACAAAGTCTAGGCATAGCTTCTGAGTTCCTTAACAATATGTTAGTTATTTTCTAGATATGATAACCCAACATCTTGTTGTACAAGCTGCCTTCCTTACAGGAGCAGACAGTTATGAGACTGATTCATAGCAAGTGTATGCCAAAAGTGAAGTGCTACCACAATGATATAATGTTCTGAAGTTCTGGCACAGCGTAAATGGGAGCACAAACATTGGCAGTTATAGTATCTGGTTCTGAATTATGAATATAATCATTGTATTATGTCTCAGCATGATCAGTGTGAATTTGTTAACTCCTGTTTCACACAATGCATGCAAAGCTTTTCTGTAAACTAGCAGACAACTGTTCTCACCTATGTACACTCTGCAACAACATGTTCAACACTGACAGATGTATGTTCTTAACAGTGTTCTTAGAAATTTCCAACATATGATCGAAGAAAGAAAGGCAGAAAGAAAAAGTAAAAAAGAAAATATAGCTAGTACAAAATATGATGATGGGTAGTAATAAAATAAAAATAATATTTTGTATGGATGCATAATAGAATATTGGAAAAGGACAATGACTGCTTTTGCTATGCCACATAGTAAAAGACCACTAAAGCAAACAATAGAAAGTGAAGTGACTTTTGGTACCTGAAGCCGTCTTAGAAGACTGGGCAGCAGCTGATCAGGAGTTTAGACACATAGGTCAGTGAGTTATTGGTCTAAATGTTGCAACCAAGGTAGTCAATTTAGATAAGCTTAGTTGTAAATAACGCACTTTAAGAATATCATATACTGTAAGTATAACACAGAAGAGGAGAGAGCGGATTTCAGTTAAGTGTCCCTGATTGTAGATAAGTCAGATAATCATCTGCTGTACTTTTCTGGTTTGGTATAGAATCATGAGTCCTTAGTTAAAACCAGCAAACCTCTTATGATTTTGTAGTAACTGTTCATCTCATATCTCATTTAAAATGCACTTTTTACATATGAAAATCATTTTAAGTGTACATTTTCTAGAAAAATGTTATTGCCAGTGTATTTCAGCACATGGCTATAACTTAAAGTATAGATATAATTCCTTGAATGTATGAGCTTTTTTTTAATTTTACTTCACTAATTTACATTAATGTAAATAAATCACTGTTTTGGATTATGAACTTGCCTCTTCTGGTTGTTCAGCATGTTTTATCACTGTATTTATTATTACTTTCAACATCAAATATGGATAAACCAAATATGTTATTTTTTCAGTAAGTGCATCAAAAGAAATGGCATGTAGAAATCAAAATTCAAAAGCAGTAACATAGCATAAATTGATTTTGCAGGGAGAAGAGACAATTTTGCAGTTTAACTCTGGGACTCTCACATTGACACGGCAACCTAAACATCAGCCAGAGCCGCTCAGATACCCAGTCCTAGAGTGGGATGATATCAAGTTTGAAGATGTAATTGGTGAGGGCAACTTTGGACAAGTTATTAAAGCCATGATCAAGAAGGATGGTCTGAGGATAAGTGCAGCCGTTAAAAAGCTTAAAGGTAGGTGTCTGCTTTCTGGTTGAACGCTGCTTGTCCACACATGTGATGCTTAAAGGGAAGAGGGTATGTTTATGTGATTTTGTACACAACCATGGTGTCTCCCTCAGTTTCTGTAACATTAAACCTTCAGAAGATATAGGATCATAGGTGTGTACAGGGCTAAAGAGCACTGGGGCCTTTTAAAGCCTAGCCATGCACCTCAAAACTCTGACAAGTTCGGATACCCTTGGTAAGTGTAAGCTGGAGCCTAGGAGATGAAGCATTTACAAGCAGGGCCCTGAGAGATAAACCATTTCCTGACTGCCTGAGTCCATTAGAGACATAGGTTCCACCATCTCATTGTCCAAGTTGTACTTGAATTGGGTTATAGAAGAACTCTACTTCACATGGATGGGGAACCTGTTCCAGAGAAGGAGTAGTCTCTGGGATATAAACCTGTCTCTCCAGCAAGTCCTATTTATATCACAGACAAAATTTAAGTCACTAAAATAGGTAATTCTGGTCCTGTTTGTTTTGTAGCTATTCAAGAGGTTCATCAGAGTGGGGTCTGATGATGTCTCATATGCCAGACATAGATCTCCCCTCAACATCCTGTAAGAGACAGAATACAGGGACAGAGCTTTGAGGCAGTCTACACAGTTAGTTATGTTATTTATGCCCTGCATTATTTTAGTGAGGAATCTCTATGGATGTTCCAGTTGTTGGATGTGCCTGGTTAGGTGCATATCAAGGAGAGCATAGTACTCAATTAGAAAGTCTCATGAATTCCAAATACAGGGGAACAATGACCTCCTTGGACCTAAATGCCATACTTGCTCATAAGTTACACAACATAGAATGGTTTCCCCACTACCGTAGACACATGATTGTCAAAGGCTGGATTAAATGTCTATGTGTGTCTCTAAGTCTCTGACTACTTGTTCAGTTCTTAGAGGTGTGTCGTCAATATGATAGTTACCGGATGTGGCTGACTTCCTGAAGGATACTATTATGCATTTCTTGGCATTATTTTTTTTTTAGTCCATGCCTTTGATGCAAGTTATTTGTCTGTGACAGCCCTTCTTGGAGGACCTTAGTGTCATTGGGGGATTCTATGACTGCTCCTAATTTGCAATCATCTGCATGTTTGGTCAGCCAGATGCCCTTGATATTGGCCTTGACTTCAGAGAAGTAGATACCAAAGAGGAGTGGTCCTAAGACCAATCCCTGAGGGACTCTGCTGATGATTGGCCTCTTTGTAGAGTTGAACTTCCCCGTTCTAACTTCCTAGGTCCTAGGCCCACTGGGTGACATAAGCATTTATACCTAACTCTTGAGTTTGTCAACAACTCCAATGTGAGGTATTGTGCCAAATGCCTTGGTCAGGTCATGGTAGTCAGTGTAAAGCATTTTACCCTCATCCATTGCTTTGGTGACTTTCTCAAAGAAGTCCACCAGACTAAGTAGGCATGACCCGTCCTTGACAAAACCAAATTAGATTGCAGACAATGTCTGGAGGTTTCCTATGTCATTACGGATCATTTCCATGATAGTTCTTTCCATGGCTTTGCATATGAGACCAGTGAGATTTATGGGTCTATAGTTTCTAGAGTCTGTAGGTGGCCTGCCTTTGTGCAGAGGGATTATGGTTGCTGTTCTCCATTTGTGAGGTATGAGGCCTATTTGGAGACTATTTAGAAGACAGCCTGGATATTGTTGGGGCCCATCGATGTAGTGTTATCGGTGTTAAAGAGAGCATTGAGGAACTGCTCCTTAGTGATAGTAGGGGGAATAATATTTGATGGTATTTCATAAAGGGAGGCTTGGGGAGGGGTAAAGTTAGAGCTGCATTTGTCTGCTAGTAGGTTTGCTATATCTTCTGGTTTCTTGTTTTTTTTTTTTAATTTCTCCAAGCCTTTTGGGTTTCTGATACCATGACTGGAATGGAATCCATTCCTAAGTCAAAGTATGATTAAAGTTCATGAAATTAGTATTGCTTCAATCATTGATGTTAGCCAGAAGTGTTCTTCTCAGCACCCACAGTGTGCCCAGTAATGACTCCTTCTGCAATTCATAGAGTTACATGTATCGGTAACATATCTAAGTATGATTGTAAATTATTTTTTATGAGTCCCATTACTCGTACTACTACTGGAACTGTGAGTATTTTTCTTCCACATTACCCTCATTTCTGCCTGCAAATCCTGGTATTTTATGACTGTGTCTGTCTGTACATAAGACACTGTAGTCACTGGGTATAGTAATTTCAGGGATCAGTGCTACTTTTGTCTTCTTTTCATGGACTATATCTAGTTTTCTTGCATCTGTTTTTTGAACTGTTGGTAATGGATGGTCCCATGTGATATAAACTTCATATTTTTCTGTAATGCTTTGTGGCTCATGTTTCAACAGTTTTGCCACTTTATTATGTTTTTCAGTATACAGTCCTTCTGCCATTAGTATATCACAACCAGCAACAAGATGTGTGACTGTTTCCAGTTCTGTTTTACAAAACCTGCATTTGTCTGTTTCTCCTACATATTCAAAGGACTTTGTAAACCAACATGTATGTAGTCCACTATCTTGGGCCACCAATATTAACATTTTGTCTTTTGATTTAAATTCACCTTTCTTTAACAATTCCTGCATTCAAACCTGATTAACATGAGGTTGTTCCAAGAGTTTTCTCTACTTGCAACTATATGCATTTTCCACATTTCTTGCCTTCTCATCTGATCCTTCACCTTATATTCTTTATTTAGTTTTTTGTCATATTCAGTTGCTGCCTCATTTTTATCTGCTTCTGGTTTGATTTCCATTCCCACCAATTTACTTCTGCTAAACTAAGCAGGGAAGTCATGTTAGGCTTATTCTCTTCATGTTTCAAAACTTTTACTACCTTTAGGTCTTGTGAGGTCAGCAGATATGTATGCAGTCCCAAGATTGCAGATCTTTATACGTAATCAATTTCCAGGAGGCCCATACCTCCTTCACAACAGGGAATATATAATCTTGGTATGCACTGATTTTTATAAATCATTTGATAAGCATGAAACATCCTTCTTGTTTTCCTGTACAACCAATCCAGCAATTTTGGTTCAGTATAGGTGGCTCCATTAACAATGAGCTCTGCTCACAATTGTGTATTGCCTTTGAGGTTGCAGATATAGCTAAAGAATGCCTTGTGGTCATCCTTGTCCTAGGTGGCCAAATTTACATCAAATTTGGCTTTAGTAACCTTTATTTATCCTCAGAGTTTTTTTTTTGTTTAACAACTGCAACATACGTGAAGACCAAAAAACGAAAAATGCACACAAAAAAGCTTCTTCCACTGGAAATTTAATGAACGATCAATGAACGATCTGGTACCTCGGCAATTCGCCTTCAAAGGATCACAGTTCAATAGATTTCAGCATCAGCCTTATATACCATTTAGACATTAATTATTCAATTAATCAAATGATGCAATTTCTATTAAGAAGTAAATTTCACCTTAAAGTGATCTCTAAAACAGAATATATGCATACTTTCAAAGTGTTTTAAACAAAATGTTTTAAAACAAAATGTTTTAAAACAAACTTCACTTGAAACAATTAAATCCAACCATAATTATAAAAGCTTATGATAGTTGAAATGAATGTTATACTACATAAATAAATAAAAATAAACATTATAAATATGTGAAGTAAATATAAATATATAGATAAATATACTTGATATTTGATATTTAAATATATTATAAAGCCAGTTCCTGATTCAACCCATAAGGCTTCAAAGTGTTGAATTTAATAATCATTCTAGTCTCCAATTCCAAAAGTTTACCTACAACATCATCTCCTCTAGAAATAAAAGGTCTTCCTAGTACACTGAATGTCAAACTATCACCACACCCCCCCATGATGATCAATAAAATGCTTTGCCACAGGACTGGAAAGGTTGACATTTCTTATATCTTTAAGATGTTCAAGCACCCTGATTCTAACCATTCTTTTGGTTTGTCCCACATACCAAACATTTGAACAAGAACACCCCAAAATATACACTACACATGTGGACCTGCAGTTGAAGTATTCCCTATGAATATGTATGATATTATTAAAACTATCTACATTCAAAACCCTAGAACAAATACTGCAAGATCCACATGCAAAGTGCCAGTTCTGATAGAAAATATATAACCCTTTTGTCTGGATTTAAAATTGAAATTCAAAATTTCTTTTAAATTCTTTCCCCTTTTAAAAGAAAAATTAACAGCATTAGGAAATAACTTGCCAATTACTTCATCCTGACAAATTAAATACCAAAATTTTCTAATAGTAGAAGTCATTATTTTATGAAAAGGGGTGAATTTCATTACAAAAAATACTTTCTCAACATCAGTTTTCTCAGCAACATTATTAATAGCTAAATGCTTGGTATCTTCTGCTAGACTCGGAGCCCTAGTATGCTCACTTGCCTGTCCATCACGACACCGTAATAGATGATCATAATCATATCCCCTTTCCAACAACCTGGAAAGTACAATATTCAATTCCTTATCCAGCTCTTCTTTAACACTCGTATGACTACGGATTCTTTGAAACTCCCCTGAAGGCAAAGCATTAATCAAATGCTGGGGATGCATACTAGTGGAATGTAAAAACATATTAACTGATGTTTGTTTCCTATAAGGTCTGAAATGTATTTTATTATCCATTTCAAAAAGAGTTAAGTCAAGGAAATTAATCTCACTCCTATTAAACTCATAGGAAAATTGTAATTTATGTTCATTGTCATTCAATGTAGTAAAAAAATCTAAAAACTCGCAAATTTCCCCTTTACAGATGAAAATTAAATCATCTATGTATCGCTTATACATGATCACATTATTTTTGAAAAATTCACTCGAATATATGAATTTTCTTTCAAAAAAATCCATATAAATAATGGCATATGATGGCGCATATGCCGCACCCATTGCAGTGCCTTTGATTTGCAAGAAGAATTCATTATTGAAACAAAAATAACTGTGTGTGAGACAAGATTCCAACAAATAAACCAAAAAAGAAGTTCTAGGACCTTCACCCAGCATATGTTGAACAGATTCAAGTCCCCACTGTTTGTCAATATTGGTATAGAGGGATTTGACATCAATAGTGACCCAATAATACTCATGGTTCCATTCTAAACCAGAAATGTAATTAATTAAATCCTGTGTATCCTTGATATGAGCCACTACTCTCTTCAAATAATCCTTCAACTGAAAATCCAATAACAAATTGGCGTTTTCAAGAAAAGAACCAATCCCAGATATGATGGGTCTACCTGGTGGTTCTGACAAATTTTTGTGATCTTTGGGTAAAGCATATAAAATAGGCACAGTAGGTTGACGTATGTACAATTTTTTAACATTGTTCTGCGACAAAAACCCCAGACGTTCACCTTTTTCCAAAATGGATAACAATTCACTGTTATATGTCAGAGTAGGATCATCCTCCAGCCTCTTATCTTCATCAGAATTAGACAACAATTTCCCCACCATGGAACAATAATTTATTTTGTCCATGATTACCCAGTTTCCGCCTTTATCGGCACATTTAAATATGTAATCCTTCTTACATTTTTTCAATTCTTGTAAGGCATACCATTCATCCTTGCTTAAATTATAATGCCTTTTTTCTCTACAAAACTTCCAAAAAGAAAGTTCTAATTCTTTAAAGAGAACCTTTTGAAAAGTAGAAATCACAGGCACTGCAATGTGTGGAAAAAATTTTTTACTATCAGCATGTTTCAAAATAGGAAAGGGTAATTTACCATAACCAGTGTAAAAGGAGGCATCCTCACTATTCTTAACAGAATTAATGTTATCTACAGAGGAGAAATATTCATCACTGATGTTATTTTCATCCCATTCATAGTTGTAAACTGAAAGATTTAACAAACTGTCATCTAAATCAGAATCACTAGACATTTCTTGCTCATCATTACACAATTCAAGCATACTTGTTTCATTAATTTTGGCAAAAAATACCCTTAATAACAGTTTTCTAACAAAACTTCTGACCTCAAAATAGATGTCAGCTAAAGAAGGGAAGAAAGTAGGTACAAACTTACTGCCCTTATTCAAAACTTTGAGCATGTTGTCATTAATAGACAAACTAGACAAATTAATACATTTTAAACAATGCATTTGTACAGTCAATTCAGACAGACCTTCATTTAAATCTGTTCCGCCCTTTCCTTCCGTTTCTCCTGTTTCCACCGCTGGCTGTATCATTCCGAAAGTTCACATTAGTGTCAGAAAAGTCATCATTAGCAAGTTGATTTTCTCTGTCAGGAACTCTACTGTGTGTTACAGTCCTTGCAAAAGAAACATTCTTAGTCGAATTCCCCTCTCCGGAAGACACTGATGAAGCTGACACACCTCTCCGTTTAGAGCCACTGCTCCAACTCCTGCCCCTTGATTTATTACGTGTGTTACTCGTGCCTTCACGTTGCCAATTAAACAAAATGCCTGTCTCGTAATCTTTGAGGTCACGAACAAGCTTGTTTCTTTTTCTAGATACAATGTCATTGTCAAGTTTCTGTATTTTATCACTAATCACCAGCATTTGTGTTCCATAGTTAGGCTCAGACATCAAGCCCTCTTGCAATGACATGATTTCTTTTTTAACTTTTTCCTGCGATCTCACATTACGCTTAATCAAAATATTAAGCCAACCAACAGTGCAAGAAAGGGAAACTTTCTTCCATTCATTGAGTAAATCAGACTCATCCTCACTAAATGGTGTTGCAGGTAACTTTTCAATACGTAACCCCCGAGGGGTAATGTCCAAACTAATATATTTTTCAAGTAAGCGCGTATCAAAATATAAATCAGCTTCTTTGGACATTAGTTTATTTAATTCAGCGAAGCGTTCGTCTGCAGCAAAATTACTTCCCCCAATGTTCCAAGGGTCAGAACTAGAGTACTTTTTGTCACGTTCTGTAAGAATGTCTTTAAATAAGAATAAATCAACCATGCGGCTCTGTTCAGAGCCCGCATTACGAGACGACATTTCAGGTGAAATAAAAAAGCAAATACCAGTAGAATTCAGCCAAAGTTCAGCAACTGCAACATACGTGAAGACCAAAAAATGAAAAATGCACACAAAAAAGCTTCTTCCACTGGAAATTTAATGAACGATCAATGAACGATGTGGTACCTCGGCAATTCGCCTTCAAAGGATCACAGTTCAATAGATTTCAGCATCAGCCTTATATACCATTTAGACATTAATTATTCAATTAATCAAATGATGCAATTTCTATTAAGAAGTAAATTTCACCTTAAAGTGATCTCTAAAACAGAATATATGCATACTTTCAAAGTGTTTTAAACAAAATGTTTTAAAACAAAATGTTTTAAAACAAACTTCACTTGAAACAATTAAATCCAACAATAATTATAAAAGCTTATGATAGTTGAAATGAATGTTATAATACATAAATAAATAAAAATAAACATTATAAATATGTGAAGTAAATATAAATATATAGATAAATATACTTGATATTTGATATTTAAATATATTATAAAGCCAGTTCCTGATTCAACCCATAAGGCTTCAAAGTGTTGAATTTAATAATCATTCTAGTCTCCAATTCCAAAAGTTTACCTACAACATCATCTCCTCTAGAAATAAAAGGTCTTCCTAGTACACTGAATGTCAAACTATCACCACACCCCCCATGATGATCAATAAAATGCTTTGCCACAGGACTGGAAAGGTTGACATTTCTTATATCTTTAAGATGTTCAAGCACCCTGATTCTAACCTTGAAGGCGAATTGCCGAGGTACCAGATCGTTCATTGATCGTTCATTAAATTTCCAGTGGAAGAAGCTTTTTGTGTGCATTTTTCTTGTTTTTTTTTTTTTTTGTTTGTTTAGTTTTATGACAGTGCTTTTATCATGCTAGATGCTACACATCTTCATTTTTGCCATAATTTTCTTTCTTCTGTTATACATAGTAATTCCAACAGGGTTACTTGTTTTTTTGAGTTTGTTCTGTACTTACTCCTGGTGGTACAGTTGCCTCTATACAGCTATTAACATGTTTGTATAGGGTTACTGTGAACAGTTCCACATAGGCTGCAGTGTTCTCAGTGTTTGGGGGGGGGGGCTTAAAATTTAGCCAGGTATTCTTTTAATAATAGAAATTTAGCCTTAATGTAGTCCCAAAACATTCCAGGGTTAACTGAGGCTCCAGGTTTTATTTTTACTTCAAAGAAGACGTTTTGTTGTCTGACCTTACCAAAAAGGACATCACACTGGGGGGGGGGGATACTATGGTCTCTCATATTAGTGAGGACCAGAACCAGTATGTTTCTACCCCTGGTCAGTGTATTGACAATCTGTCCCAATGAGTTTATCTTTACAAAATTCAGGAATCTCTTCACCTAAACATGTGGTGTTATATATGATTCCCTGTTAATTCTGAGGTAATTACAGTCACCTATGAATATGGAATTGGAATGGTTGGTGAGTGCTTCCAAAAGGCTTAAATACATGTTATGGTTTTCCTGGGTTATAGAGCGGGAACTATAGCTTGCAAGGAAGTGGTATGAGATTTTGCTTATGGTGATTTAAACATGGAAAAGCTCAAGTGCATTACCCCGTTTGACCAGCCCTAAGGTATATTTATTTTTGACGTAAATCAAGATACCAAATCCTTTAGTTCCTGCCTTTGTAGTAGCTGGTCAAAATGTGTGAAAGATTTTATAGCCTTGCACTGCTGGGTTGCTCTCCATGGCTTGAAGCCATGTCTCAATGGCTGCACAGACTTCAGCATTCCGTAGGATGACAAGAGCTTGTAGGGAATGGAGATTCTTGCTTAGACTCCTAGCAATGAGCAGTAACACCTTTAGATTTTCTTGTTTTTGATACACATGCACAAAGATTTTTTTCATTATCCTTGTGTTTTCCTGTTCCCAACAATGCATATTGTACTCTGTGAAATTAAGTCAATATGGGACAGATTATTTCTATACCTTTAGTCCTGTAATGGAGATCTCCTGAACTGCGCACTTGACCACTACTCTAATTTTCTTCTAAATTACTTTCCCAATGTAATCACATGATCACAGTAACAAGTTAATTAGTTAGTTGTTTTTTTTACTTACCTTTCTTGACCATGAAAGTCTGACCAGGCAAAAATGCCTTTTTCAGGACAGGCCTGGGGAGAAAGGCACCACATATAAAGATGACAGTACATACAGCCATTAGTACAATACAGACAGACATAGTACAACAAATTACACATTGTCTACTCTAATCTGTGGAGAAAATTTCTGTACTTTTAAATGATCCTTAAAAATCAGTTTTTACAGTACAGATAAATATAGTACAAAATTAGACATAGTCTATTCCTAAATGTTACATGTGATTTTAGTAAAAGACTGATTCACGGTAGATTGCACACTCCCCAATTGGTATGTAGAGCTACATGAAGAGCTATAGATAGAAAGAGGCGAGTTTAGTGTCTCTTTTTGGTTACATGACTTTTCTATGTTACATTATTGGACAGCTGAATGTTCTCAATGGCTATTTTACAAAGTAGAAATGCAAACATTTCACAAATGTGCTCAGTAATAGCACAACCTGTAGAACTGTGTCTTTTTGGAAAACAAGTCAAAAATGCTGTATATTTTACATATAAAGTAAATAATCAATGTTTTCCAAAATGAAAACAGCTCAATCCATGTTCAAATATGGTCCAGTGAAAACAGACCTGATAGCAGAGTTCAAGTACTTACTTTCATGCTTACAAAGTATGTGTGTGTGTGTGTGTGTGTGTGTGTGTGTGTGTGTGTGTGTGTGAGAGAGAGAGAGAGATTTCCTCTTTCATTTTCACAGTGGCCCTAAGGAATTATCTGACAGCCTAGAAGCCAAATGCAGTATAATGACCTCTATAAAGCCATTGGAAACTTCAGGTCTTCTCAAGAATTCTTGTACAACCTGGAAAGATAGATTGTCTTAAATAAGTAACGGTGTGAAACAATTGCTGAGGTTGTTTAACTGAACATATATATGTAGACAAATATTCTTTGCGATGATTTTAAACAAGTACCGCTTGTTTTGAAATATTTGTGATGCCCATCTTTGTGATATTGTGCAAGTAAATAAATAATAATAAATAATAACTTCAATATTCCTTGATTAATAAATATGAGCATTTTTTATGTCAAAACATTTACAAATTATTGCATAAACTTATTTTCCAATATTTTTCGTTTGTGATGAATACTAGGATATTATAGTGCTGTTTTTTGTTTGGAATCACAAATCAGCTATGATTGATGATGAATGAAAGTAGACATTCATTTATTAGAGATAATGTCAAATAAAAGGTATTAAAAAAGAAAGCATACGCATTAAAATATACTTGATATGAGTCTTGTGATTATGTGCTTCATGAACCCAAATACCATGTGTCTACACCTGCCTCTCTACTAGGCATTGTTTGTGATGACACAATAAAGTGAATGTGATGATACACAACTAAGAGCAGAGAGCATATTAAACCACTGGCATGCTTAAGCAGTTAATTGGCCAATTTAACAATCCCTTTCAGCACATATCAGGTCATGTAGTAAATATTCTAAGCCTGGAAATTCATTCCCAGATGTGTTTTAGGCCCCATTAGATAAAACGTACTTGCGACCATATTGGGTGTTAGACATCTTTTTGCAACATCAGCATGTTACAGAATGCTAAAGTTTGAATGATAGTTGCAAACAATCTAAAGACATTGTGTTGCACCACATTTTAAACAGACATAACTTTATATTACAGAGTTTGCCTCAGAGAATGATCACAGAGACTTTGCAGGAGAGCTGGAAGTTCTATGTAAACTCGGTCATCATCCCAACATCATCAACTTACTGGGAGCATGTGAAAACAAAGGTAATAGTACATTATGTATTTGTCATATGTATAAATAAATCACATTAAACATTGGTAAGAATAATATATCACATTATTCTATGACATGACTGCTGTGCAAAGGAATGAACTGAGAAATGCTACAGATAAGTAAAATAAATAAATAAAACATGCAGCATTCTTACAGGATACCATGTGACAAGCTTCTTAATCCTGCTAGAAGATTGGAATATGGGCCATACAGATTTTCGCAGAATGTCCAGATTTTTGCCTCATATTTTTAGTTTAGTTTTCATAAAATTGTGGTTTGCTAGAAAATTAGTGACAAATTATTAATGGCTGAAGTTAGAAAATAATGACATGCATTTGAGTTTCAGACTTCATACCCATCAGAAAATTCATGTTAATTCAAAACCTGTTATTCTATCAACATTCTAAGTTTGGAAGAGCAATATTTAAAAACTTTCCCTATTTTAAGTCTTTGTCTCCCTTTTATTTATGGATTTGTCCAGATTTCTTGCTCTAAGAGGTTGAGCGGTATGGCATGGGCAACACATAATTTACTTGTGTTTGATATATAATTGACCATCATTATGCAGGATTACTCCCAGTATCTTTGCATAAAGAGATAAAACCATGACTAATGCCTAGGTAACCCAGGTGCAATTAACAGGTCAAGCTTCTGAGGTGCTGGTAATGAATGCTGGGTATGACCATCTTGAATGAGCATGCTCACTTGAGTGCACTTTGCTTTAGACCTCCAGCAGATGTTCTGGACACACTGGAGGTATATTCTGAAGGAGAAAAGGTCATTGCTGAGTCACTGCAGAGGAGGGGCACATGCCAAAAGGGTCCACTGTATGTCAGTTCTAGGACATCATAGGTAAGTGATAGGGGAGGGAAAAGTTAGAAGTTGCATGAGGATCTTTGATCTTCTCACCAGCTCCATAGGTAGGTCAGGGTAAGACTGGGGAGGGATAAGATGGGCCCAGTAGATCTAGTGAATGAAGAGAGGACCTGGATACAAGCCATACTTTTCAACTGCTCAGAATTTTGTAACATGTCCCCATTTTTGCCTCCTGTTTTGATCTGTTATAAAAATGCGTGGCTCTCTGGCAAATCTCAGAGGATTGCAGTCAAATAATGACAGACATTTGAGTTTCAAACCTCATGTACATCAGAAAATATATGCTGATGCAAAACATGTTATTCTAGCAAATGTCTAAGTTTATAACAAATATTTGAAATACTTCCCTGATTTTGCCCTTTTATCGCCCAATTATTTTTGGCTTTGTCCAGAATTCCTGAGCAAAGAAGTTAAGAGGTATGGTGTAAGCTGACAGTCAGTGGTGGGAGCCAAAACACAATCATTATACACAATTACTGGTACAATAAGGGAGAATGTAATCTGGGAAATCAATTTGGGACAGTTAGATCAAAGCATAAGACAAACATAGGAATCTGTTCTGAAGGGAACCCAATATATGTAATAAAATTACACAGAGTAAACCACAAATAGGGTGCATTAACTGCATTGGTCATACAGATAAAGTCCTGTCTATAGCTGAGTTTGATTAGTAACTTGCTTAGATGCTGAAAGGACCTAGTATTGGAGGACTGGACTTAGCAGCCATTGCTCATTTTCTCATACTTAAGGGGAAGCTAGCAGTATGTTTGTTATACCATTGACCTGACCTAAAGGCGTGATGTATAGCAGATACCAGCTACTGGCAAGTGGAATGTGCCATATGTATGCCAGAGTGGGCATTCTCAAGATCATACAGAGGCATGCAGAATCAACTTCCATAGAGCAGTGACATTAGTTTAGTCATCAAATGCCACAGGGTGAGGTTGGATGGGAAGGGAGGATATGACCTTCTTACCTTTATGAAGTTCTGTCAGGTGCCTGACTATCACTTCTGAAGTGGAATAATTGGCCCATAGGCCTCTCACCTTGACTGGAGAACAATTTGTTGGCCCCATGCCTGCTGACCATCAGGGCTACTCCAATCCAACATGCCCATTCTTTCCCTTACTTAGAATTTCACTTACGCTGAAGGTAATAGTTGTCCAGAAGAGACCATCATATAGGCAACCATTATGATGAGTCCCCAGTTACACCTGTCACCTAGCAGCCACAGAGATGATCACTCCAGTAAAAATGCATCCATCTTATCCACAAGAACTGGAACTTGGAGAAGACCTATCCTGCTAATGTGGCCATGACCAAGGGCATTCCATCCCAACTGTGAGTGAGTCTGACTTATCTTTCAGATAGAAAACTCTAAGAGAGAGACATGTCATTCCAATTTTGACAGGCAGGCACTCCCTCCACATCCAATGGAGGCATATGTTTCCCCTTTCACCTGGTAGTGATGTAGGGTCTATATCACCTGAAAGGAATCAAATGCCCTTTTTCTGCATGTGTGTGCATTTATGTGTGTGCATTTGTGTGTGTGTGTGTGTGTGTGTGTGTGTGTGTGTGTGTGTGTGTGTGTGTGTGTGTGTGTGTGTGTGTGTGTGTGTGTGTGTGTGTGTGTGTGTGTGTGTGTGTGTGTGCATGTGTGTGTGTGTGTGTGTGTGTGTGTGTGAGTGTGTTTGTGTGTGTGTGTGTGTGTGTGTGTGTGTGTATGTGTGTGTGTGTGTGTGTGTGTGTGTGTGTGTGTGTGTGTGTGTGTGTGTGTGTGTGTGTGTGTGTGTGTGTGTGTGTGTGTGTGTGTGTGTATACTTACACATACACACTCAGACGCCCTGGGGCACTACCATTGCCAGTTTGTGATTTCAAGCCCCCTCATGCAGTTAGTGGCTTTCCTGAAAGCCACAGCTTGTATTGGAGACTAGCCATGCTGAAAACCACCAAACCACCGCTCTCTCCTCCAAAATGAATAATTTGATCCTGCCACCCCACCCACCCACCCCACTATCTTGCCCCAACTGTCTTTTCTTATGTTTGAGCCTGTGTTCAAAATCAGGCTATCTGGATCACAGTTTGGGGTTTACATTTCTACACAGCAGAGCTGGGTTTAACTGGAGAATGAATGGGCTGACCCCTGCCTTGGAGGGGGAAAGAAATAGGTTAGTCAGGTACTATGTGTGGGGAGGGGGCATGAAGAAACAGGGTTGAGGGGAACAAAAAAGAATGAACTAGACAGTATATAACTTACTTACAAGAAAAACTGAAATGCTTTATCTAAAGAAAACATTGGTAATCTTCATGCCCAAACATTTTGAGCATTTTCTGAAGTAATTGTTAAGATTTTTGTAGCAGTCACTCATTTCACATAATTTAAACATAATACCCACACATTGTGTATGATATCTTGTTAACTATACCAGATCCATATCAGGGTAGTGAAAGATACATCACTTTGTTTGAGGATACAAGTTTGGAAAATTAAACATTCAGTCCATAAATAAATAAAGGTTGTGTTTTCCCCTACATGATTCCTAAATCCGTGTTCTTCTGCACTCCAAGGTTATCTATATATCGCCATTGAATATGCTCCTTACGGGAACCTCCTGGATTTCCTTCGGAAAAGCAGAGTCCTAGAGACTGATCCTGCCTTTGCAAAAGAACATGGAACAGCATCAACACTGACATCACAACAACTGCTTCAGTTTGTGGTGGATGTAGCCAAAGGAATGCAGTACCTCAGCGAGAAGCAAGTAAGTGTGCCCTTGACTCTCATCTAAGCCCATAATGGGCATTAGTCTGCACTTAGAGTATACAACAATTGATTTTCTGTACAATCATAGATAGAGCTTTTGTTTCCTATTGCTGATCCAGTAAAATGCATTTTTAAAATATAAAATTACAAAATAATTATAGTACTGGCAAGTTTAACTTGTATGCCATCAATACATGCAAACATTCATATTACAATTAAGGATAATTGAGTTCCTCTGCTACAGTCAATTGCCATGAGTTAACACAGTATTCAGGCGACCTTCAGCATAAATATTTTTCAGCAGGACAGGTGACTATTCCCTGCATATTGTAAATTTTAAACAAAAGAGTATCTGCTCAGATGAAGTTAAATCTCAGTTCATTGAAAGAGAGTTCTGTGAAAGCAATAGTTCAAAATCTGGCATTCTAGCTCTCAATAGAAAATACTGGGTTACATAAATACTGCAGAATGACTGGTACCAACTTACTTCAAGGCAGAATGGCTTTTGTGTTAGGTATTTAATTAGCAGGATGTGATGGGCAAACCCCACAGTGTGAAGGGTATAGAAAGTATCATCCCCAACACAGTGTGTGTGAAATTCAGCCATTCTCAACAGACTGTAGTACTACAGGGGTTATAAACTGGCAATTTCAGTGAAGTGAGTTTCTTTCGTCATAATGTAACTTATTAAAGCAAACCTGTGTTCAACCACCATGCATAAAGCACAGCCGTGTTCAACCACCATGCATTAAAACTGCATTTTAAATTAGTAGTATTTGTTTTGAATCATCACAGTTATAAACACAAAGCCAGCAAGTGTGACTGAAGATATTGGTAGTGTAATATAATTGGTAATGTAATTGCTACATATATTTAATATAATTAAATTGAAAGTGTCAGGTAGGCTGCATAGAAAGACATGATACTTATGCCACCTTGAGCTTTCTAAATGAAAAAAAATAGGTGACTGCATAAGAATCGGTTTTCATATTTTTGGAACTAAACCTAAGGAAAAGAGTTTGCTTCCCAAAGCTAAATATTATAGAGTTTCCTAGTCAGGAAGATGATTTTTTTCGTAATCCTAGCTTCATATTGGCATTATCTTTGCACGCATGGTAGAATGTAAATTGTCTCGCTACATTTTTGAAACACCGCTAGTCTTTTTTAGATAAAAGACAAATTCTTGAGCGGCTGTGAAGCAAATTAATTCATTAAAAAATTAAACTAGGGGTGGCTCTGTTATGCATCCTTTACCCTCTTAGTAACCATCCATTACCTATACCTCCCAACTTATTGGCAATTTCCCATTATTCATCCAAAGTGTATTGTATTTTTAATGCAGTTTTCCATGTTATGTACAAGTTTAAATAATATACTCTGTGCTGAGATGAGCCCGTCATGGTTTGCTTTGAAAAAGTGCATATAACTGTTAAAAGTTAATATAGACTCATATAACTTTTTTTTTTTTTTTTTTTACTTTTTGTGACTTAATAATGTGTGGGTAAAAATAAAGATTCATACATTTCTGTTGAAGCCTATGCTCCAGTTAGCCGTCAGTCACCTTTTGTCACTTTCCTGGGAATCTGACCTACTGGCATCTGTCTAGTATCACAGAGTAGATATTTCACATCATACTATCATATTACCTATTAGGTAAGTGAAACCTTGGGCTGGGAAGAGCCCAGAATTTTCTGTACACTGATATTGCTGTCTGTAGGTAACCTACCTTACAGTGTTCACAGAGCCCCAGACCTCCCTGACCAACTCATCCCATTCATCTGATTAAGTCCAAACAGCCGATAACTGATCACACGTGGTGGTCTTCAATTTTTTTTCAATTCCAGGGACTCCTGTTTTTCTTTGAAACAATGACATCACTGCTATCTAATCTTAAGTGTTTGTACTTCTGTGCAGTAGAAACCGTAGAAAATTGTCTGCAATGGCAAGTGCTTTAGGGTCCGTATTAATGGCATATACCATACACACCAGAAAGGGACTAGGGGGAGACTATGGGTGCAAAATAGGTATAGACTGGGCAGGGAAGGAACGGGAGGTGACACAGGTATGTTGCCCTGGGAGCCAACCTCCCTTGCTACATCTCTCTTGGTTTTTCTACACATAAGCAAAGTTGCAGGTTACCAAGTAGCTTAACTGTGGTAGTTATTTTTAATAAATGACAATTATTTAAAAAAAAATATTCCCCTAGAGTGAAGTTCTGAGACATAATACCACCATGATTCAGAGCATTGAAATGGAAGAAAAACTCTTTATCACAGCTTTTCTATCTATGCTGACTGGTTTACAGTTCATATAGCTGCAGATGAAATATTTCATAATTATTATTTTTTCAAAACTGAAACTTGCAGACCTCCTGTCATGCTGGGTAATATGCATCAGGCCTTAACCTTAAAGCTATGCTGTTGGCAGGTGTGTACTGCCAGTAGGGTCACCCTTGTGAAACTGATCTCAGAGGTGGAACCAGACAAAGAAGGATCCAGAAATTTGATCTCACAATTGCTCATTTAAAGAGTAGGAAAACCTCACTCGGGACATGAATAATAGGACTCACCCGTGAATCCAGTTTTAGGGGAGAGTTTCACAGGAGAGAGCATGGTGGCTGGGTGTCTTATATAGTTTAATTGAGCCCAGCCCATATAAGCTGAGAGGAGCCCCAATGTGGACTCATTGCCTACTAGGGGAAGATTAAGAGTGAAGGGCACTGTCACTGTGGTGGAGCCAGTCAGATTCAGATGGCTAGATTATAGTACGAGCAACAGACTCATGGGATGTGTAATGCCAATTGACTGTCTGAAAAAGAGACAAACCTTATGCAGGAGGCTTCAAAGTACCAGGGACTATAGTCGATCTTAACTGTACATACAGTGTTGGTTATAGAACACCTTAGCTCTACATCCAGTGATGGTTACAGAACCAAACTTTATAATGGAGGATGTCTGCTTTCCTTTTCTGGTGCTGCTCTTCAAGAGAGTCCTTGGTTGGGTTTTGTGATATGTACCAGCCTCTAGCTGCCTATACAGACTAAATTTGTAACAATAAATGAAAAAGTCAGAAACAACCCAGAAGTGGACAAGGATAATGCCGTTCCTACACTCCAGATGGCCTGTGTTTAATTAGTGACATGGGTGCTAGAGGGCTACAGGATGTGAGTGGTCGATGTTGGCTTGCCCATCCTGGAGGGAGGCAGGCTAGGCTTGCTGCAATAAAGTGTTGTTTCAAGCCTGTTGAGCTCTGTACCACATAAGCAGTGTGCCACTTATTTAGGAGGTAGCATATATGCAGAAGTGTGGATGCACCCCCCAAAGACATCAGTTGCAGAGCTTGGAAGACTTAGAGGGCTCCCTGCAGCATCAGCAGTGTGATGCTTCAACAGTGTCCTCATTCTCCACACCAGCCATGGACATGGGTTAAACTGAGCCCAGGGGAGGCTAAGGTGGATCCGCTAGACTCAAAGAATGAGTAGAAAAGCTGGTAGCATCTCATGTTTAGCTGTGGGGAGGAAAAATAATAAATACAAAGGTAACAATACAGTTGTGAGATGTAGAAAAGAAAGTCATGCTGTTTGTGCATATGCATATAACAGCTTTTCCTGAATCTTTATTTTTCATGGAGGCAGTGGGAGTGATGCTTCATAGGGTCCTACCTATTGACTTTGTAGCTATACTGGGAAATTTCACCACTTATACAGGAAATTCAGTCCCTGAAAGGGTATGTTTATCAGGAGTAGCTTGTCTGAGCTGAACCTGAGTGACAATCATCATCATCATCATCATCCCCTTTTTCCCATTTACATGGGGATGGGGTATCGTATTAACTGTCGCCAACTCTCTTGATTCAGTGCCACTCTCCTGCCTTCTTCAACACTCATGCCTGACTGTTGCAGATCTTCTTTCACATAATCCATCCACCTCTTTGCTGGATGCCCTCGCTTCCTCTTACCTTCTTCCTGTCTGTCCCAAATCTCCCTCACCAGATTGTCTTCTGATTTTCTACACATGTGCCCATACCATTGTAATCTGTTTTCTTTGATCTTTTCTGCAATTGGAGCTACTTTGGCTTCTGCTCTTATGTCCTCATTTTTTCGCCTGTCCCGCAGTGTGCATCCTACCACCTTTCTCAAGCACTTCATTTCCATCACCTCTAGCTTTTTCAACTGTCCTGCCTTTACTGCCCAGGTTTCTGTACCATACAGTAGTACTGGTCGCACCATTGTCTTGTACACCTTACTTTTCAGCTTCTTTGGCATTCTTCTGTCATATACTACACCTGATACTCTATGCCAGTTGGCTGCAGCCCCTCTGATTCTAGCTTTGACCTCTTCATTCAGGCTACCCTTCTCCTCAACCACCCCTCCCAGATACTTGAAGCTGTTTACCACTATCTTCCCATCTATCTCTATTCTCAGCTTCTTCTGATTTCCCCAATCTGCTGCCATTACCACTATCTTATCTGTGCTTAGTTTCATCCCATGTGCCTTCAGATTTGCATTCCATTCTCCTATCCTTTGATGAAGTTCTAGATCAGAGTCTGCCTGTACTGCCACATCGTCTGCATACAGCAGCTTTGTTGCTCTGACCCCTCCAACCTGTTTGCTGATGTAGTCCATTACCAGTATGAACAGCAGTGGGCTCAGAGCTGAACCCTGGTGTACACCCACTCCCACTGGGAACCCCACAGTGAGGCCAAACACTGTTCGTACTTGAGTCACTGGGTCCTTGTACATAGCCTGTACTAATTCTACCAATGTTTCTGGGACTTCAAACCACCGCAGTACTGCCCAGATCAGCTTTCTTGGGACCTTGTCATATGCTTTCTCCAAGTCTAGGAAAGCCTAGTTTGACTCTCTCCTCTTCTCTAGTTTCTTCTCAAGTATCTGTCTCAATGC
Source organism: Protopterus annectens (assembly GCF_019279795.1). NCBI lineage: Eukaryota > Metazoa > Chordata > Ceratodontiformes > Protopteridae > Protopterus > Protopterus annectens. The sequence continues at coordinate 432,913,826 of NC_056744.1, read as the reverse complement.
AAACATTGGGTCAATTGTGCTCCATCCTGATCTGAATCTGAACTGTTCATCTCCCATCTTACATTCTACTATTCTGCATATCCGTTTATCAATCACCCTCTCCAGAACTTTCATGCAATGTGGTAAGAGTTTGATGCCTCTGTACTGTCCACAGTTGTGGATGTCCCCATTGTTCTTGTACACTGGCACGAGTATGCTTATTCTCCAGTCATCTGGAATACGCCTTTCTCTCCACACTGCAATTAGTACCCTCAGGAGCCATTTCTTCCCTAGCTCACCTAGCATCTTTATCATATCTGCTGTGACCTCATCTGAGCCTGCTGCTTTCCCTGACTTCATTTTCCTTAGTGCTGCTCTTACTTCTTCTAAGCTGGGCTCCTCTTCTACTCTCATTGTAGGCTGTTTCTGGGGCAGTACCGCTTCTGTGGGGTTTTCTTTATTCAGAAGCTGCTGGAAATACTCCTTCCATCTGCCTTTGATGTCCTGTGGGCTGGTAAGCAGGTTGTTGCTGGAATCCCTTATGAAGGGTGTCTGACTATCTTCTTTATCTTTCTGTCTTTGCCTTGCAACCTGGTATAGTTTCTTTGTGCCCCTTACTGAGTCACTTTCCAGAAGCTGATAGAGTGCCTCTGATGCCCTATTCTTTGCTATTGCAACTTCTTTCTTAGTTTCTTTGTTAGCCAACCAGTAGTCCTTCCTAGCTTGGTCAGTCTTTTCTATCTCCCATTTCTTCATGCACTCCTTCTTTCTTTTGATGACTTCCTGGACTTCTGCATTCCACCACCAGCTTTCCTTATGTAATTAATTTCCATACCTGGCTCGGCCACATATCTTTTCTGTAGACCTAACACATATTTCCTCCTCTTCTTGGGGTGTTAGAGCCCTGAGTAATTCCTTGAACTGCTGTACTTTCTCTCCAGTCAACTTCCAGGTCTTCAGCCTGGTCTCTGTTGACCTTAGAGCCTTCTCTGACCACTGCTTGCAGCTGATTGTGACAACTACGCTGTGAACCGACTGTTTCACTGGGGATGACTTTGCAATCATGGATTCTACCCCAGTGCCTTTTCCTTACTAGGAGGAAGTCTATCTGAGTTGCATGTTGGCTACTCTTGTATGTGATCTTGTGACTGTCTCTCTTTCTGAACCATGTGTTGGCTACTATCAAGCCATTTGCCAGACAGAAGTCTAGAATGGCTTCTCCTCCTTTATTCCTATTGCTCCACCCATGTGGACCCAGGCAGTCCTCATATCCTGTTCTGTCTGTCCCGATATGTGCATTTAAATCACCCATTATCAACATCAATTCATGTTGTCCTGCTTTATCTAGTAGGTCCTGCAACTGCTGTCTGAATGCACTCTTTTCCTCACTATCACAACCTTGCTGTGGGGCATAGGCTGAGATTATGAATACTGTCCTATCATTACACTGGAGTCTGATTGCCATGAGTCTGTCATTAATTCTGATGATATCCCTCACTGACTTCTGAAGCCTCTGAAGCCTCTGATACGGAGGAGGCTGGACATCCTATGTATCCAAGAGAGTGAGTGACAAATTATTACATAATGAATATTGCATTCAGACACATGGTTGATCATAATATACATGGAAAGAGAACACCTTGAGCCCAAGTTCAGTGATCAACTCAGTAGTCATGTCCTATGAAATGAAGTCCCATGTTCTGGGCATTCACATAAAGAGAGGTGCTAAGTTTTCAGTTCATCACCACTTAAATGCGAGTTGGATCAATTACTCAGGACAGCAACTGGACAGAACCAGAAAACCCAAACCTAAACTAATGCTCATTGTGCTGTGGCAGCCAAGCCACCAAACAATAATAAGTAGTTAAGTACAGAAGAGCTGGGATTGCCAAATGAAAAAGAAATCAGGTTTGAAGTAAAGCAGATGCCAGATTGACTCCCACTCAAACTCGAATATGGCACCTAAGTTCTGCTGGTCACTTGGGAAGCACTGAGAGTCTTGTTTTTGTCTCTGGGTGTCTCTGTCACACAAACTAGGCTGGAAGCACTGCAGCTAATTGGGTATGGAGGTGCAGGCATGTGACCATTGCGGCATTCTGAATGGCTAACACTTATGAGTGATGAATGTGATTCATTAATATATACTTCCTGTTTTGGTGTGCTGAATGCTCTATAAAGAGTTCTATACTGATTTTACTGTAGGAGCAATCTAATTCTGTCATTTGTTCCCTGCATTTTGAGCAGTAACACCTGGTGGATACACTTTCTAAATTACCACTCTCTAGTTTTATTACTTTATAGCCTAGGGGACATTTATTCATTCTAGAGGCTGTAATGAATGAATCTGTGTCTATACCATGCTGTGTTGGTGCATTTTCTTCAGTCATATAAGTTTGTGTAAGTACTTTGGTCCACTTTGTTAATTGAATAAAATATTTTTTTTCAGATACTACAGCAAAAGAGACTGATATGCAGGCAATAAAAGTACTCATAATTTTATTAGGCATTTTTTTGTTTTATTTTAATTCACAGATTTATTAAGATAATGTCTAAAAGACATAGTTTGTATGAAACTGACTAATGAAAACTGCAACATTGTTACACAAGTAATAATACCCAAAACAGTGGGCATTATCAGAATAACAGACCGTCTGGTGGTGTTCTGAGAAGTGAATGTGCACACAGCTGACCTCAGTGGCTATCAGAATTTTGTTATGCATATAATAATGTCACAAGGTGGGAATTACAGTGAAATAACAAACCACCCAGGGATGTTGTGAGGCCTGACATTACAGGAGGAGGGCCTCTTCAACCCTGGAAAGTCAATTATTTCCTGTATCATCCACCCTGAAGGGAATTATTGTTCTAAAAATTGACTACTTTTCTTAATGATGTAATAAATGGTACAGATTTTTTGTTTATACTTCATAATTCTCTTTTATGTTTGTTTTGCAGTTGGACCACTAGATGTCATCTTTGCATCAGATATTCTCTCTCTCATATTATTACTTGCACATAGAGATAACAGTTAACCTAATTTGTTTGTTTCCTTCTATCCTCATTTTTTTCAGGTGGTTGGTTTACTTTTTTTTCAACTCATCTTCACAAGATATCCATGATTTTGTAATTGCAACTACGGTGGCCATTTCTTTATGTCAGCCTCCTGGTAGTTGAATTTGTGTGCCATGAGAAGGTAGACTTTTTTCCCACTGCAAACTCCACCAAAGCAACACCTTGTTATGGAACATTGCTATGCCGACTTCTTTCTGTTTTTCAGTTTGCCTATTTCCTAATCTCCAATTTCACCCAGCGTAGAAGGCATTAAAACATTATTAACCTTAGAAAATGGGCTATCAAAGTAAAGCTATATATATGCTTATAATGATAATAATAATTATTATTATTATGATATAAAATAGTTTGTAAGCCAGAAGTCTAATGATGTCCTTAGAGCTTATTTAAGTTGAATTGTTCTGTTTTATGTTAAAATAATTAAAATAAAATAAATATCTTGTGGTCTCCTTTGCTACTCTACTCCTAGCCATCTTAAATACAAATGGAATTATGGAACTTTTGAAATTTTTTTTTTTTTTTTTTTGCAGATCGATATGTTTCTAGTCCAGGGTTTATTTCACCCCAGACCTAATCACTGTATCTATAACTGTCTTATGTTGGACTGCGCCCCTACCAACAAAGCAAATGGTCTGTTATAAAAAAAATATGATATGTCTACCTGATTCACCCATGGCTAATTCCTTACCCAAGGAAAAACAATGCACTGAGTATGCATCCTGCCACCAACAAGCAGTATTTAGATGCATAAACAGCGAGAAACTGGTAGAGCCCTTAACTATGAAAAATATTTTGATAAACTTAATATTCCATCAGAAAGTCAATAGGTGAGTGAATTCTCTACTTAGACAACACATACCACAGAAAATGGTGAATTATTTTTTTTTTTCTGCTAACACTAGACAGCAATCCTTGAAGCAAAATATTGATGTATAAATGGAAATGCCATGAAACTGAAACACTTGTTTCATTCCTCATCAGCATTTAAATTGTCTTCATTTAGTTTCCTTATGATGAACTGGTCTGACAGGATTTCATACTGATACTATTTCTACAACGTGGTGTTTTTTCTTAAGTTATTTATTAAATTTTGTTGTGGTAATTTTTAGTGTAGTTTCTTTCAACTTATTTGAAAAAAGTGATAATGATGATATATTTTCCATGGCCAATGTATTTAGTGCTACAAGTAACTGCTCTTGTTTTTCATTCAGCATCTTGTACTTGGGAGGGCATTCAGAAAGATCAGTAATGCTGCAGCACTGTGCTAAATAAAGCAGATGTTTAAACATGATGCAGGATAGTAATGTTCCATGATGTATTAGATGCAACATACAGTAGAATGTTGATTATCTGAAACATCAGTTATCCGAATGTAACCTTCCAAAGTTTTTGGGTAGGAAAAAAAATCATAAAATCTGAATATGTAAACGTTACCCTCAAAATGCACTCACTCGAGGCACTTCTTAAAATGTAGAACATCGACATCTGTGTGGTGACAGAGACCTGGTTCAAAGCTCCAGAGAGCACCCCTGCATTATCAGGCTATAATTCATACCACACCTTTCGGCCACCTAACCCAGAACAAAGCACTAAAGGTGGAGGCGTGTCCATATTCATTAAGGATATCCACACCTCCAGGCTAGTTGAACAGCATAATGCATCCGACATTATCCAAGTGCAACTAACTCTGGGCAAGACCGCAATCCAAATTGTAGCTTGCTACAGACCCACCACCATGCCCCAGGATTCCCACTCCTCATTTCTTGATACACTGGAAAGTATTAGGGTACAACCTAACACCCTAATAATGGGCGATTTCAACTATCCTACCATTAACTGGGAAAACTACTCATGTACCAACTCTTTTGCTCAACGTTTTCCGGAATTCATAAATTCCAACGCCTTGAATCAACTTATTCACACCCCCACCGGGGCAGTAATATTCTAGACCTGGTCATTATCAACATGGGCAACCGGTGTTCCACACCAGAGGTCAATTCCTTGTTGGTCAGATCCAACCACAAGCTAATCACCCTAGACATCCACATCCCGCCCCCACCCCCAATTAGGTAAACCACCGTAAAAAACTTCTCCAAAGCCAACTTCACACTTCTTAAGACAGAAGTGGCAAACTTCATGACACCCATGCAGACTGACAATAGAGTTACAACTGCTGAATCCTACACAAATGCACTTTATAAGTACTTACACGAGTGCATGGATCATGCTATCCTTAATAGAACCAAGATGTTATTCTCCAAAAAAAGGAAGCGGATCTGGTGGTCCTCTGCCATAAACAAACTCTACAACAGAAGAAACTGTTGCAAAAAAGAGTAAAATCCCATGACTGGAGGAACGCCCTGGTCAACCTCAGTAAGAAGCTGAGATCCCTCATAAAATCCTCCAAAGCTAGTTACAAAAACAAAATTGCCACTGACTCTAAAGACAACTACAAAGCATTCTATAGCTATATCAAGAATCTCAATGGCAACACTCAGATCTGCTCTGAGTTACAGCACAATGGCACAAAATATACAGAACCAACTGATATTGCCAACATCCTGGCAGATAGGTTCAGTGCTAACTTTACCCCCCTCTCACCCCCTGGAGGGCCCATCTCTATACCAAAAGAATGCAAAGTTCCTGTAATCACGGCTGCACACACTCTCCAAAGCCAAGAACACAGCATCCATGGGACCTGACAATATCCCAGGCTGCGTTCTACACGAACTACAGAATGAACTGGTACCCTACCTAAGTACCATGTTCAGTCATAGCCTCACCTCAGGCTTTATGCCCACTGAATGGTGCACCGTGATGGTTATTCCACTCCACAAAGGGGGAACCACGACGGACCCCAAGAACTACTACCCCATTAGCCTGAAGAGCTTGGTCTGCAAGGCCATGGAATGTATCATCATGGAACTCATAAACAAAGACATTGGTAATCTCCAAACTCTGGACCCTACCCAGTTCGGATTTGTAAAAGGCAGATCATGTCTCCTAAACCTGATTGACTTTTTTGAAGCAGTCGCCAAAGCCATAGATGAGGGTAAGGTGGTTCACTAAGCTTATCTAGATCTCGCCAAGGCTTTCAACACCATCCCTCACTCTAGAATTATAGATAAGCTCAATAAACTAGGTATAAATCCCTATGTCACAAGGTGGGTTGCCAACTGGCTCATGGACAGAACCCACACTGTGAAAGTAGCAGACTCCAAATCCGACTTCAGACCAGTGACAAGTGGAGTACTACAGGGTTCAGTCCTGGGTCCTCTCCTGTTTGGTATCTACTTCTCTGAAGTACAGGCTAACACAGAATGTCTTTGGCTAACAAAGTTTACAGATTACTGCAAACTAGCAGCCATAATCGAAACTCCTAAAGATGTGGACATACTACAAAAGGGCCTCACTGAGACAGATGCCTGGTGTCAAAGCCACGGCCTGAAGCTTAATGCCAAAAAGTGTATTGTCATCCCCTTTGGTAAAA